>NC_053025.1:162880922-162893661 GCF_003073215.2 Triticum urartu
AGGGGCTGAGCAAAGCGGCAACATAGCCAAACAATGGTTTGCTAGGACAAGGTGGGTTAGAGGCATGGCTCAACAATATGGGAGGCATGATAAGCAAGTGGTAGGTATCGCAGCATAGGCATAGCAAAAGAGCGAGCAACTAGCAAGCAAAGATAGAAGTGATTTCGAGGGTATGGTCATCTTGCCTGAAATCCTGCAAGGAAGAAGAACGAGTCCATGAAGACGACAAACGGACATAGACGAACGGGTCCTCACAAACGCGACGTTATCGGAACCAACCCGGAGATGCAAACACCGGAAAGAAGCACACAACATAGTAAACAACCAACACATGAACATGATATGATATGCGGGATGCGGTATGTGATGCATATGCATGATTTGCAAAGGAATGATTGAACCTGGCCTCAACTTGGAAATCCAAGAGTGCCACTGGAAAGGTGGGTTGATTTCGGTTGAAATCGATATAAAGATCACCGGAATCGGATGCACGGTTTGGAAATGGCGAGCAAAACAAATATGGCACCGGTCTGCGATAAACAGCAAGTAGCCATCTAAATGCATCAAAATAAATATGCTACAGCACTCAAACATGACAACAAAATACATGGCAGGGATTCACTCATGATTCTTGACAAAAGATGAACAGTGAGCTACGGCTAATTCACTCATTAACAGGATCAAACAAGCATGGCAAAAGTGCAAATGATAACAGGTTTCAGACTTACTGAAAAAACAACAAGTCAGGAATTTATCATCAGGAAGCACACTTTAGAGCATGACAACTATATGCTACAGGAACATATCATGGCAAATCAAGGCATGGAATGAAGTTACTCAAAGCACTTAACAAAATTCCCTTAGTGACCTTGAGCCAAAAGGGTTCAGAAAATACAATTGCAAGCATGTGAACATGGCAAAAACATAAACAGATGACTTAGAGAAAAACTGGAGCATGCAAAACAGTTAACGAGTAGGTATGTTTACGAGCTCGATGCACTCACTACAGAGCATGGCATGACAAACTAAGCATACACCCATCAAGAATACATGGCATAGAAGCTAGAAATGGCAAGAACAACAACATAGCATGCACGGATCAATAGCAACATCCTCGGCAAAATCGCTAACAAGTCAACAATCTGCCAAGATTCACGATATAGCAAAAGTAGAGCTCGATTGACTCAAGCTAGGGTGCTCCATAAATGCAAAAAAGACATGGATGGATAGAGCATCACAATGTTAACAAAACATCCTTACTGATCATCCTCAAAAGAGGCATGGATCACTAGGAAACAACATGAACATATGGCATATCAACAAAATTAGGACAAGGACTTAGTGAAATTCTAAGTCCCTGAAATCAGCATTATCGATTGCGCTACTTTGCAAGCTTGTGCTAGTCACCAAAAATATGACAAAAATACATGGCAAGCACCTCTGTAAAGATGGCATGGCATATAATAAAACACATGTAGAGCTCAGGGTCATAGCACGCACACATTAATCATGGCAAAAATGACAAAATGCCATTTGCTGAAACAGATCTGACAAATTACTCACATAGCCCTCTTCCAACAGCATTTTGGGCATCAAGATGAGCTCAAATGAAAATGATGCAATGAGATGAAATGATGTACTCGTTGAGACGAACATTTTGATGTGCTACACGCCCAAAACGGAGCCATGGGTGCAGAGTTATGACATGATGAAGGATGCATAAAAATAACAGGAATACCAGACTTAGCCAAAATTCCAGATCTGAAAATGAGCGTTAGATAGCTATAACACGGCTGGGCGGGATTTAGTGGGCTGGAGCTCACCTTGCGGCCCGTGGGCCTGTTCGGGTCTGAGGTGGAAAACCGGATCGCGGGTCGGGCTAGTTCAGCGAAAACCGGAAGCGAGAGAAGAACCGCCCGAATCGGGCAGAACCGTGTGGACCGGACGGCGGAGCAGAACGGCGGCGGGGTCGCGGAGTTGGTCGCGGCCATGACGGCGAAGCAGGATGGTGGAGCAGGGCGGCGTGGGCGCGCGGATCCGGGGAGGCCGGTGCCAGATCCGGCCAGGGCGAGGAAGCGAAGGTCTGGCGACGAGGCAAGCCGCGGCTGGAGCTGGCCGACGACGAGCTCCCATGGCGGAGTGGCGAGCTCGCGGGGAAGCTGATGCGGGTGGTGGCGGCGGCTCCGCGCTGCGACGCGAGCGAGGTGGCGGGGACGATGGCGCAGGGCGGCGCGACGAGGTTGACGGGGCGCGGCGGCGATCGTCGGCGAGCATGCGGGGAGGTGGCGGCGGCCGGACGGCGAGGGCGGCGGCGGCGCACGGCGTGGCAGAGCGGGCCGGGCGGTGGCGAGATCTGGGCCCGCGCGGGCCCGTGATGGGCTCCGCGGGCCACGGCGTAGTGGGCACCGGATCCGGACAGGTGGCGGTTGTTGATTGGAGCAGGAGGCGGCGGCGGGTGACGTGTCGCAACGCTATTGGGCAGAGTGAGGTGGCGGAGGCAGCGGACATGTCCGGCGCGGGATAAATGTCCGGCGCGCGAGGAGAGGGAGGGGGCTAGGGTTAGACCACGAAATTTGGAGAGGGGCACATATATATAGGTAGAGGGAGCTAGGAGAGTCCAAATGAGGTGCGGTTTTCGGCCACGCGATCGTGATCGAATTACCGAGATGATGGAGGAGGTTTAGGAGGGTTTTGGACCAAATTGGAAGGGTGTTGGGCTGTAACACACACGAGGCCTTTACGGTCCCTCGGTTAACCGTTGGAGTATCAAACGAAGTCCAAATGGCACGAAACTTGACAGGCGGTCTACCGGTAGTAAACCAAGGCCGCATGGCAAGTCTCGGTCCAATCCAAAAACGTTTAACACCAGCACATGAAAAAAGGTAGAAAGGGACACCGGATGACATAGGAGCGCCGATATGCAAAACAGACAACGGGGAAAATGCTCGGATGCATGAGACGAACATGTATGCAAAATAAATGCACATTATGACATGATATGCAATGCATGACACGCAAGCAATGACAAGGCAACAACAGCGAATAACTGGAGGACACCTGGCACATCGGTCTCGGGGTGTTACAACACTCCACCACTACGAGAGGATCTCGTCCCGAGATCTAGAATGGCACCGGAGGAACAACGGAAAAGAAAGAGAAGAGGTAAAACTAAGTTGCTCCTTTGACAAACGAGTGAAACCAAAGAACCTTGAAAAGGTTAAGCCATATCGAGAAAAGAATACAATGGAGATAAATGAAGTTGAAAGCACTCCGTTAGCAAAGAGGAACAAGGAAGAACAACTTTGGGCAGCACTCCGGTTGTGAAGGGATGCAAGGCTTGATAAGATGAAAAGAACTTGAGCCGAGGGCACAACTCTCCGGTTAAATGGATAGGCATGAAAGGAATATGATCTTTGACAAAACGAGATGATGGGTGAAAATAACAACGTCGCAATGCCGCCGGAAGAAAGAAATAGAAAGGTTGAGCCAACGATGAAAAGAATTTGAAAGATCTGGGAGAAAGACATTTGACTGATGGCAATTCATTCTTACGTCAAATTTCGAAAAGAATTTTAAGGATATCTCCGGGAGAATTAGAAGAGTCAGGTAAGATCCTGGAAAAGACCTGTGGGTTAGGGCCCACTCAAAAGAAACATCGTAGAACGATTCAAAAGAGAGAAAGCACCGGTTGAATTAAATGACTTGAATGAGGGAGCATCCTCGAAAGAGCTTGAACGAATGCAGAGTGGAAGCACGAATCTTCGAGACATCTTCAGCACTCCGGAACAATTGAATAGCAAATGGGGAATGATTGAGAGGTATGCCGGCAAGAGAAGACATTTAAAACGAGGAAAGGATGTGATCAACACAGAAAACTTGAATTGAATCCACCGGAGAAGAAAAAGAATGAAGAATAACGAACTTGAAGAGCATCTTCATGAGAACCGCCGGGTAAGGACATTGACGGAAAAGAATGGAGAGACTTCATAATCATAAGATAGATACTTGATAAAGAAATCTTAGTCCTTGAAGAAACAAGGGTGGGAGGGCGGGAAAAACAAAGGCAAATTGGGATGGATGAAACGAACACCGTTGAGAAAGCTGAGTTTGAATCTTGCGGATATTGAAAATGAACGGATCCGCTTGAAGAGAAACACACCGGTTGAAAAGGATTGACATGACAATGTCGATTATCATGAAGGATTAGTACTCCGGTAGGAATACGAGAACACCACTTATAAAAGGTATGGAATCAACATTTGACTTCGAAGCAACTCGAATACCCCAACTCAAAACAAAAACAAGGATTGGCTTGCAGAATAAGCCGGAACAAACATATGATAGAGATTTCGTCCGAAGTTTTCGCGGTGGGGCCTACATGGGCTCGATCGTACAGCATGATCATGTACAAGGCAGTGCACATGACATACGAAGCGTCCCTGAGTCGGCATAGCCAATGACTCTTTAAGACACAACGAGACCACTGTAAAACCAATCGTGGATAGGCGGACCACTAGACGTCGATCCCCAATTTCATATCATACATTTGTCGGAAAGATATCCTAAGAGCTACTTGAATTCCCACTTATAAACTCCCGAAACTTTCCGGTTATGCAATCAGGTGTTGGGGATACAGGGGAAGCATAATATCTCACCCAAAACTAGCAAATCCTACATCCAGCTGTATCCATCCTTCAACACATAACCAAGAAACCTTCGGAAATCGTCTACCTCAACCTTCAAAAAGCATCCGTTATATGAGTTATGGGAATACTACCGAACTCCCGCCCCAGTACTGGGTGGCGTCGAGGTTATCTCACCAACAACTGCATAAAAGAGATTTTCGATGTCGGCAAAACTAAACTCACGTATTCCAGAACTGCAACAATAAAATTGTGACGACAACACCTCAGAGCTCAACTCCCCGGGACACTGCCACAACCCCTAAATGTCAGGAGGCACCAAGAACAATGTTCTCGTCACAAAACCATCGGAATGATTCCAAGATACCCGCGTGATCCTAATTTTTTTAGTGAAATTTGAGAAGAGAAGAGTCAAAACTCTACGTCAGGATGCCTCACCAGAGCGACGAAGGGACCGAGGAGTAAAAAGAAGTCCTAACTCTCCGATATATATAATTCCTAAATGACTCAAAACATTTCTAGACTCAATAACGCCAGCGATTCGATCAAGCAGGGGGCTCCTAAGGTCGGGAAAGGCTCTGATACCAACTTGTAACGCCCTCGATGCGGCTATATCTCCCACGTGTCGAAGCACGACTTAGAGGCATAACCGCATTGAAAGCAATGTCGCAAGTGAGGTAATCTTCACACAACCCATGTAATACATAAGGGAAAGAGGTACATAGTTGGCTTACAATCGCCACTTCACACGATTACATGAATAAAGAATTACATCAACCAGATACAATCAAGGCCCGACTATGGAACCAAAATAAAAGAAGACTACCCCAAATGCTACACAGATCCCCGATCGACCCCAACTGGGCTCCACTACTGATCGACTAGAACGAAACAACACAAAGGAGAAGATCTTCAACGAGCTCCTCCATGAGCTCGGTTGCGTCATCTGCACGGTATCCTCGGCAACTGCAAGCTGGTATTGGAAGTATCTGTGAGTCACGGGGACTCAGCAATCTCACACCCTCGCGATCAAGACTATTTAAGCTTATGGGTAAGGCAAAGTTATGAGGTGGAGCTGCAGCAAGCGACTAGCATATATGGTGGCTAACTTACGCAAATGAGAGCGAAAAGAGAAGGCAAAGCGCGATCGAGAAACTATGATCAAGAAGTGATCCTAGAACAACCTACGTCAAACATAACTCCAACACCGTGTTCACTTCCCGGACTCTGCCGGAAAGAGACCATCACGGTTACACACGCGGTTGATGTATTTTAATTAAGATCAACTTCAGGTTTTCTACAACCGGACATTAACAAATTCCCATCTGCCCACAACCGCGGGCACGGCTTTCGAAAGTTCAAATCCCTGTAGGGGTGTCCCAACTTAGCCCATCACAAGCTGTCACGGTTAACGAAGGATATTCCTTCTAGCGGGAAGACCCGATCAGGCTCTGAATCCCGGTTACAAGACATCCTCGACAATGGTAAAACAAGTCCAGCAAGACCACCCGATGCGCCGACATCCCGATAGGAGCTGCACATATCTCGTTCTCAGGGCAACACCGGATAAGCAATCCGTACAACTAAAACCAACCCTCGAGTTTCCCCGAGGTGGCGCTGCAAGGGGCTCTAGTTTGGACCAACACTTAGACAAGCACTGGCTCGGGGGGGGGGGGTGTTAAAATAAAGATGACCCTCGGGATGCGCGACTCCCAAGGGAAAAAGGCTAGGTGGTGAATGGTAAACCAAGGTTGGGCCTTGCTGGAGGAGTTTTATTCAAGGCGAACTATCAAGGGGTTCCCATTATAACCCAACCGCGTAAGGAACACGAAATCCGGGAACATAACACCGATATGACGGAAACTAGGGCGGCAAGAGTGGAACAAAACACCAGGCATAAGGCCGAGCCTTCCACCCTTTACCAAATATATAGATGCATTAAATAAATAAGATATATTGTGATATCCCAACAAAAATCCATGTTCCAAACATGGAACAAGCTCCAATCTTCACCTGCAACTAACAACGCTATAAGAGGGGCTGAGCAAAGCGGCAACATAGCCAAACAACGGTTTGCTAGGACAAGGTGGGTTAGAGGCATGGCTCAACAATATGGGAGGCATGATAAGCAAGTGGTAGGTATCGCAGCATAGGCATAGCAAAAGAGCGAGCAACTAGCAAGCAAAGATAGAAGTGATTTCGAGGGTATGGTCATCTTGCCTGAAATCCCGCAAGGAAGAAGAACGAGTCCATGAAGAAGACAAACGGACATAGACGAACGGGTCCTCACAAACGCGGCGTTATCGGAACCAACCCGGAGATGCAAACACCGGAAAGAAGCACACAACATAGTAAACAACCAACACATGAACATGATATGATATGCGGGATGCGGTATGTGATGCATATGCATGATTTGCAAAGGAATGATTGAACCTGGCCTCAACTTGGAAATCCAAGAGTGCCACTGGAAAGGTGGGGTGATTTCGGTTGAAATCGATATAAAGATCACCGGAATCGGATGCACGGTTTGGAAATGGCGAGCAAAACAAATATGGCACCGGTCTGCGATAAACAGCAAGTAGCCATCTAAATGCATCAAAATAAATATGCTACAGCACTCAAACATGACAACAAAATACATGGCAGGGATCCACTCATGATTCTTGACAAAAGATGAAAAGTGAGCTACGGCTAATTCACTCATTAACAGGATCAAACAAGCATGGCAAAAGTGCAAATGATAACAGGTTTCAGACTTACTGAAAAAACAACAAGTCAGGAATTTATCATCAGGAAGCACACTTTAGAGCATGACAACTATATGCTACAGGAACATATCATGGAAAAGAAAGGCATGGCATGAAGTTACTCAAAGCACTTAACAAAAGTCCCTTAGTGACCGTGAGCCAAAAGGGTTCAGAAAATACAATTGCAAGCATGTGAACATGGCAAAAACATAAACAGATTCAGACTTAGAGAAAAACTGGAGCATGCAAAACAGTTAACGAGTAGGTATGTTTACGAGCTCGATGCACTCACTACAGAGCATGGCATGACAAACTAAGCATACACCCATCAAGAATACATGGCATAGAAGCTAGAAATGGCAAGAACAACAACATAGCATGCACGGATCAATAGCAACATCCTCGGCAAAATCGCTAACAAGTCAACAATCTGCCAAGATTCACGATATAGCAAAAGTAGAGCTCGATTGACTCAAGCTAGGGTGCTCCATAAATGCAAAAAAGACATGGATGGATAGAGCATCACAATGTTAACAAAACATCCTTACTGATCATCCTCAAAAGAGGCATGGATCACTAGGAAACAACATGAACATATGGCATATCAACAAAATTAGGACAAGGACTTAGTGAAATTCTAAGTCCCTGAAATCAGCATTATCGATTGCGCTACTTTGCAAGCTTGTGCTAGTCACCAAAAATATGACAAAAATACATGGCAAGCACCTCTGTAAAGATGGCATGGCATATAATAAAACACATGTAGAGCTCAGGGTCATAGCATGCACACATTAATCATGGCAAAAATGACAAAATGCCATTTGCTGAAACAGATCTGACAAATTACTCACATAGCCCTCTTCCAACAGCATTTTGGGCATCAAGATGAGCTCAAATGAAAATGATGCAATGAGATGAAATGATGTACTCGTTGAGACGAACATTTTGATGTGCTACACGCCCAAAACGGAGCCATGGGTGCAGATTTATGACATGATGAAGGATGCATAAAAATAACAGGAATATCAGACTTGGCCAAAATTCCAGATCTGAAAATGAGCGTTAGATAGCTATAACACGGCTGGGCGGGATTTAGTGGGCTGGAGCTCACCTTGCGGCCCGTGGGCCTGTTCGGGTCTGAGGTGGAAAACCGGATCGCGGGTCGGGCTAGTTCAGCGAAAACCGGAAGCGAGAGAAGAACCGCCCGAATCGGGCAGAACCGTGTGGACCGGACGGCGGAGCAGAACGGCGGCGGGGTCGCCGGAGTTGATCGTGGCCATGACGGCGAAGCAGGATGGTGGAGCAGGGCGGCGTGGGCGCGCGGATCCGGGGAGGCGGGTGCCAGATCCGGCCAGGGCGAGGAAGCGAAGGTCTGGAGACGAGGCAGGCCGCGGCTGGAGCTGGCCGGCGACGAGCTCCTATGGCGGAGCGGCGAGCTCGCGGGGAAGCCGATGCGGGTGGTGGCGGCGGCTCCGCGCTGCGACGCAAGCGAGGTGGCGGGGACGATGGCGCAGGGCGGCGCGACGAGGTTGACGGGGCGCGGCGGCGGTCGGCGGCAAGCATGCGGGGAGGTGGCGGCGGCCGGACGGCGAGGGCGGCGGCGGCGCACGGCGCGGCAGAGCGGGCCGGGCGGTGGCGAGATCTGGGCCCGCGCGGGCCCGTGATGGGCTCCGCAGGCCACGGCATAGTGGGCACCGGATCCGGACAGGTGGCGGTTGTTGATTGGAGCAGGAGGCGGCGGCGGGTGACGTGTCGCGACGCTATTGGGCGGAGTGAGGTGGCGGAGGCAGCGGACATGTCCGGCGTGGGATAAATGTCCGGCGCGCGAGGAGAGGGAGGGGGCTAGGGTTAGACCACGAAATTTGGAGAGGGGCACATATATATAGGTAGAGGGAGCTAGGAGAGTCCAAATGAGGTGCGGTTTTCGGCCACGCGATCGTGATCGAACGACCGAGATGATGGAGGAGGTTTAGGAGGGTTTTGGGCCAAATTGGAAGGGTGTTGGGCTGCAACACACATGAGGCCTTTACGGTCCCTCGGTTAACCATTGGAGTATCAAACGAAGTCCAAATGGCACGAAACTTGACAGGCGGTCTACCGGTAGTAAACCAAGGCCGCATGGCAAGTCTCGGTCCAATCCAAAAACGTTTAACACCAGCACATGAAAAAAGGTAGAAAGGGACACCGGATGACATAGGAGCGCCGATATGCAAAACAGACAACGGGAAAAATGCTCGGATGCATGAGACGAACATGTATGCAAAATAAATGCACATGATAACATGATATGCAATGCATGACACGCAAGCAATGACAAGGCAACAACATCGAATAACTGGAGGACACCTGGCACATCGGTCTCGGGGTGTTACAACACTCCACCACTACGAGAGGATCTCGTCCCGAGATCTAGAATGGCACCGGAGGAACAACGAAAAAGAAAGAGAAGAGGTAAAACTAAGTTGCTCCTTTGACAAACGAGTGAAACCAAAGAACCTTGAAAAGGTTAAGCCATATCGAGAAAAGAATACAATGGAGATAAATGAAGTTGAAAGCACTCCGTTAGCAAAGAGGAACAAGGAAGAACAACTTTGGGCAACACTCCGGTTGTGAAGGGATGCAAGGCTTGATAAGATGAAAAGAACTTGAGCCGAGGGCACAACTCTCCGGTTAAATGGATAGGCATGAAACGAATATGATCTTTGACAAAACGAGATGATGGGTGAAAATAACAACGTCGCAATGCCTCCGGAAGAAAGAAATAGAAAGGTTGAGCCAACGATGAAAAGAATTTGAAAGATCTGGGAGAAAGACATTTGACTGATGGCAATTCATTCTTATGTCAAACTTCGAAAAGAATTTTAAGGATATCTCCGGGAGAATTAGAAGAGTCAGGTAAGATCCTGGAAAATACCTGTGGGTTAGGGCCCACTCAAAAGAAACATCGTAGAACGATTCAAAAGAGAGAAAGCACCGGTTGAATTAAATGACTTGAATGAGGGAACATCCTCGAAAGAGCTTGAACGAATGCAGAGTGGAAGCACGAATCTTCGAGACATCTTCAGCACTCCGGAACAATTGAATAGCGAATGGGGAATGATTGAGAGGTATGCCGGCAAGAGAAGACATTTAAAACGAGGAAAGGATGTGATCAACACAAAAAACTTGAATTGAATCCACCGGAGAAGAAAAATAATGAAGAATAACGAACTTGAAGAGTATCTTCATGAGAACCGCCGGGTAAGGACATTGACGGAAAAGAATGGAGAGACTTCATAATCATAAGATAGATACTTGATAAAGAAATCTTAGTCCTTGAAGAAACAAGGGTGGGAGGGTGGGAAAAACAAAGGCAACTTGGGATGGATGAAACGAACACCGTTGAGAAAGCTGAGATTGAATCTAGCGGATATTGAAAATGAACGGATCCGCTTGAAGAGAAACACACCGGTTGAAAAGGATTGACATGACAATGTCGATTATCATGAAGGATTAGTACTCCGGTAGGAATACGAGAACACCACTTATAAAAGGTATGGAATCAACATTTGACTTCGAAGCAACTCGAATACCCCAACTCAAAACAAAAACAAGGATTGGCTTGCAGAATAAGCCGGAACAAACATATGATAGAGATTTCGTCCGAAGTTTTCGTGGTGGGGCCTACACGGGCTCGATCGTACAACACCATCATGTACAAGGCAGTGCACATGACATACGAAGCGTCCCTGAGTCGGCATAGCCAAGGACTCTTTAAGACACAACGAGACCACTGTAAAACCAATCGTGGATAGGCGGACCACTAGGCGTCGAACCCCAATTTCATATCATACATCTGTCGGAAAGATATCCTAAGAGCTACGTGAATTCCCACTTATAAACTCCCAAAACTTTCCGGTTATGCAATCAGGTGTTGGGGATACAGGGGAAGCATAATATCTCACCCAAAACTAGCAAATCCTACATCCAGCTGTATCCATCCTTCAACACATAACCAAGAAACCTTCGGAAATCGTCTACCTCAACCTTCAAAAAGCATCCGTTATATGAGTTATGGGAATACTCCCGAACTCCCGCCCCAGTACTGGGTGGCGTCGAGGTTATCTCACCAACAACTGCATAAAAGAGATTTTCGATGTCGGCGAAACTAAACTCACGTATTCCAGAACTGCAACAATAAAATTGTGACGACAACACCTCAGAGCTCAACTCCCCAGGACACTGCCACAACCCCTAAATGTCAGAAGGCACCAAGAACAATGTTCTCGTCACAAAACCATCGGAACGATTCCAAGATACCCGCGTGATCCTAATTTTTTTTAATGAAATTTGAGAAGAGAAGAGTCAAAACTCTACGTCAGGATGCCTCACCAGAGCGACGAAGGGACCGAGGAGTAAAAAGAAGTCCTAACTCTTCGATATATATAATTCCTAAATGACTCAAAACATTTCTAGACTCAATAACGCCAGCGATTCGATTAAGCAGGGGGCTCCTAAGGTCGGGAAAGGCTCTGATACCAACTTGTAACGCCCTCGATGCGGCTATATCTCCCACGTGTCAAAGCACGACTTAGAGGCATAACCGCATTGAAAGCAATGTCGCAAGTGAGGTAATCTTCACACAACCCATGTAATACATAAGGGAAAGAGGTACATAGTTGGCTTACAATCGCCACTTCACACAATTACATGAATAAAGCATTACATCAACCGGATACAATCAAGGTCCGACTATGGAACCAAAATAAAAGAAGACTACCCCAAATGCTACACAGATCCCCGATCGACCCCAACTGGGCTCCACTACTGATCGACTAGAACGAAACAACACAAAGGACAAGATCTTCAACGAGCTCCTCCTTGAGCTCGGTTGCGTCATCTACACGGTATCCTCGGCACCTGCAAGCTGGTTTTGGAAGTATCTGTGAGTCACGGGGACTCAGCAATCTCACACCCTCGCGATCAAGACTATTTAAGCTTATGGGTAAGGCAAAGTTATGAGGTGGAGCTGCAGCAAGTGACTAGCATATATGGTGGCTAACTTACGCAAATGAGAGCGAAAAGAGAAGGCAAAGCGCGATCGAGAAACTATGATCAAGAAGTGATCCTAGAACAACCTACGTCAAACATAACTCCAACACCGTGTTCACTTCTCGAACTCCGCCGGAAAGAGACCATCACGGTTACACACGCGGTTGATGTATTTTAATTAAGATCAACTTCAGGTTTCCTACAACCGGACATTAACAAATTCCCATCTGCCCATAACCGCGGGCACGGCTTTCGAAAGTTCAAATCCCTGCAGGGGTGTCCCAACTTAGCCCATCACAAGCTCTCACGGTCAAC
>NC_053025.1:162894661-162999079 GCF_003073215.2 Triticum urartu
AGAGGCCATCACGGTAACACACTCAGTTGATTCATTTTAATTAAATTAAGGTTCAAGTTGTCTACAACCGGACATTAACAAATTCCCATCTGCCCATAACCGCGGGCACGGCTTTCGAAAGTTCAATCCCTGCAGGGGAGTCCCAACTTAGCCCATGACAAGCTCTCACGGTCAACGAAGGAATAGACCTCCTCCCAAGACATTCCGATCAGACTCGGTATCTCGGTAACTCAAGACACTTCGACAGGTTAAAACAAGACCAGCAACACCGCCCGAATGTGCCGACAAATCCCGATAGGAGCTACACATATCTCTTTCTTAGGGCACACTCAGATGAGCAAGACGTCAGGTAGGCCATCCCAGAGTTGCCCCTGGTAGCCCCGGACATCGCTCGGTTGGACCAACACTCAGAGGAGCACTGGCCCGGGGGGTTAAAATAAGATGACCCTAGAGTCTGCAGAACCCAAGGGAAAGAAAAGGCCAGGTGGAGAATGGTAAGACCAATGTTGGGCATTGCTGGAAAAGCTTTAATCAAGGCAAACTATCAAGGGGTTCCCATTATAACCCAACCGCATAAGGAACGCAAAACCCGGGAACATAACACCGATATGACGGAAACTAGGGCGGCAAGAGTGGAACAAAACACTAGGCGAGAGGCCGAACCTTCCACCCTTTACCAAGTATATAGATGCATTAAGATAACAAGGCAATATAATGATATCCCCAACAAGTAAATAAATGTTCCAACAAGGAACGGCCTCCAATCTTCACCTGCAACTAGCAACGCTATAAGAGGGGCTGAGCAAAGCGGTAACATAGCCAATCAACGGTTTGCTAGGACAAAGGTGGGTTAGAGGTTTGACATGGCAATTTGGGAGGCTTGCAAGCAAGTGGTAGGCATCGTAGCAATTGCACAGCAAAAGAGCGAGCAACTAGCATAGCAAAGATAGTAGTGATTTCGAGGGTAGGATCATCTTGCCTGCACAGTTGTCAGAGTTGACTGGATCCTCAAAAGCAAACTCAACGGGCTCCTCGTTAGCGAACTCGTCTCCCAGCTCTACCCAAACAAGACAAACAAGCAACAAGGACACAATCAACCACGTGCAAACTCAAACAACACGATGCAAAGATGATATGCTATGCGGGATGCGATGCGGGATGCAAAATGCAAGATATGACAGGAAATGCATGAATCTGGCCTCAACTTGGAATTACAAGGGTGCCACTGGAAAGATGAGATGAAATTGCTTGAAAATGATATAAAGAACGCCAGAATCGGAGTTACGGTTTGGAAATGGCAAGCGTTTCAAAAATGACACCGCTCTGCGATTTACAGCAAGTAGGCATCTAAATGCAACGAGATGAACATGCTACAGCACCCAAACATGACAACAAAATACATGGCAGGGATGCACACAAGATGCTTAATAAAAGTCTAGCACTGGGCTACGGCCAATTCATCCATTAACAGGTTCAAAAAAGCATGGCAAAAACGCAAATGGTAAACAGATCTCAGACTTAGTGAAATTAACACTTGTCTGGAATTTCAGATCATATAGCCCTCTTCGGAGCAACAAAACAACATGCTACAGGACCTGAACATGACAAATAAAGACATGGCATGGAGCTACTCAACAAGCTTAACAAAAGTCCCTTAGTGACCTTGAGCCAAAAGGGATCACAAAATATACTAACAAGCACACGAACATAGCAAAAACATAATCAGTTTTTAGACTTAGTGAGAACTGGGTCATGCTGAAACATAACTCACGAAGGCATCTTTACGAGCTCGATGCACTCACCACAGTGCAAGTCATGGCAAGACAAGCATACATACCTTAACAAGGCACAAAATGCAAGCTAGACATGGCAAGAACAATGGCATAGCATGCACGGATCAACTACAATAACATCGGCAAAATCACAAACAAGTTGACGATCTGCCCAGATTCGCAACGAAG
The DNA here is from genome assembly GCF_003073215.2 of Triticum urartu. Lineage (NCBI taxonomy): Eukaryota > Viridiplantae > Streptophyta > Magnoliopsida > Poales > Poaceae > Triticum > Triticum urartu. The sequence goes on from NC_053025.1 coordinate 162,896,623, forward strand.
CAAAAGTAGAGCTCGATTGACTCAAGCTAGGGTGCTCCATAATTGCAAACAAAGACATGGATGGATAGAGAACTACAATATTAACAAAACTCCCTTACTGATCATCCTCAAAAGAGGCACGGATCACTAGGAAACAACATGAACATATGGCATCATGAGATAAACAATCCCAGGACTTAGTGAAAATACGAAGTCCCTGAAAACAGAATTAGCAAGTGCACCACTTTGCAAGCTTGCACAAGTCACCACACACATCCTAAAAATACATGGGTTGCACCTCTGGAAAGATGACAAAACCCTTAACAAAACATATGAAGAACTCACGGGCATATCATGCACACATTAATCATGGCAAAAATGACAAAAGTGCTAAACGGAGTAACAGATCTGACAATTAACTCAAGTAGCCCTCTTCTAACATCATTTCAGGCATCAAGATGAGCTCAAATGAAAATGATGCAATGGAATGAAATGATGCACTCTCTGAGATGAACATTTTGATATGCTATATGCATGAATCGGAGCTACGGATGCAAAGTTATGGAGCCGCGAACAAGAGCATATGGACTAAAAATTCTGGGACTTGGAGAAAAAAATTAGGTCAACCCTGAAAACAGATCTGGATCGGGGCGGCGCGCGAACCGAGGTGGCCGGGCTCTCGCCGGAGCTCCTCGCCGGAGGAGGAGGGAGGGCCGGCCGAGGCTTGCCGGAGATGGGGAGAGGAGGCCGGACGGAGTCGGGGCGTCGCCGACGACCTCCTGTGGCGGCGGCGGCGGCTCGCGCTGCGGCGGCGGCGGCGAGGGCCCGCGGTGGCACGCGGAGGCAGCGGGGGCGGGGGCCCGCGGTGGCGCGCGGCGGCCGGCGCGGTGGCTGCGGGCGGCGGGGCGCGGAGCCAGGCGGCGGACTGAGGAGGCAGGTGGCGGGGCGCGCGTGGGCCTCGGGGGCCCGGCTCGGGCCTCCCGGGCCGGCGGTGGGAGGCGGCGACGAGCTGACAGGTGGCGGGCGTGGAGTGGCTGGCGGTGGCGGCGGACGTTGTCCGGCTCCGCCCGGACACGTCCGGAGCGGCGGATCTAGGATTTTTTTAGGGTTAGGAGGGAGAGGATCCGCGAATTTAGAATGGGGGGTGTATATATAGGCCTAGAGGGAGCTAGGAGAGTCCAAATGAGGTGCGGTTTTTGGCCACGCAATCGTGATCGAATGCTCTAGGACATGGAGCAGAGTTTGGTGGCTTTTGGGCCAAATTGGAGGGGTGTTGGGGTGCAACACACACGAGGCCTTTTCGGTCTCTCGGATAACCGTTGGAGTATCAAACGAAGTCCAAATGGTACGAAACTTGACAGGCGGTCTACCGGTAGTAAGCCAAGGCCGCTTGGCAAGTATCAGTCCAATCCGGAAATGTTTAATCCCCACACACGAAAGAAAGCTAGAAAAGACCACCGGAGGAGAACGAAGCGCCGGAATGCAAAACAGACAACGGGGAAAATGCTCGAATGCATGAGATGAACACGTATGTAAATGCAATGCACATGATGACATGATATGAGATGCATGACAACGACAACAACACACGGAGACAAAGACCCGAACCCGAGAAAATAAATTAACTTAACGCCGGAAACGGCAAGAGTTGGAGTACAAATAGGGAAAGTTACATCCGGGGTGTTACAATGCACTGAAGGACACATATTTGATTTTTCAACCAATTTATATGCACTTGAGCATGCGCATGTAGTTCAAATTTGAATTATGCACAAAAATGCATTGAAAACTCAGATAATGCATAAAAATGTCCAAACGGAGCCTGAAAAATCACAAAAAATCACACAACACTCCTATTGTTCTATGTTGACACGAGAAAAAAATTGAAAGCAACAAGAGGCAATGGATATCGTTTCGTCCCCAAAGATGGGACGTTCCCTACCAAAAACCATCATGCTTGTTGTGAGAGGCTCCGTTTGTGAGAAGCATATACCCAAACCTGCCCCAAATGGGACAAAAATTTTACCACGACATGTTGATGTCGCTCCATGATAGCATGCCAAGTTTCATAATTTCGGACGAGTTTTGGATTTACTAGAATTTAAAAACCAGGCATCTCAATGTTTTGCTGCAATCAATGGTGCCCTAGTGTTTGAAATTCATTCCCATTTTTTGCATACACCCAAGGACACAGATTTGATTTTTCACCCAATTTGTGTGCACTGGAGCATGCGCATGTAGTTCAAATTTGAATTATGCGCATAAATGCATTGAAAACTCATATAATGCATAAAAATGTCCAAACGAACTTTGAAAAATCACAAAAAATCACACAACACTCCTGTTGTTCTATGTTGATACGAGAAAATTTTTGAAAGCAATAAGAGGCCATGGATATCGTTTCGTCCCCAAAGGTGGGGTGTTCCCTACTGAAAACCATCATGCTTGTTGTGCGAAGCTTTGGTTTGTGAGAAGCATATACCCAAACCTGCCCCAAATGGGAGAAAGAATTTACTGTGGCATGTTGATGTCGGTCCATGATGGCATGCCAAGTTTCATGAGTTTCAGACGAGTTTTGGATTTATTAGAATTTTAAAACCAGGCATCTCAATGTTTTGCCGGCAATCAACGGTGCCCTGGTGTTTGAAATTCATTCCCATTTCTTGCATACACCCAAGGACACAGATTTGATTTTTGAACCAATTTATATGCACTTGAGCCTGCGCATGTAGTTCAAATTTGAATTATGCACATAAATGCATTGAAAACTCAGATAATGCATAAAAATGTCCAAACGAACTCCGAAAAATCACAAAAATTCACACAACACTCCTGTTGTTCTATGTTGACTTGAGAAAAAAATTGAAAGCAATAAGAGGCCATGGATATCGTTTCCTCCCCAAAGGTGGGGCGTTCCCTACCGAAAACCATCATGCTTGTTGTGAGAAGCTCCGGTTTGTGAGAAGCATATACCCAAACCTTCCCCAAATGGGACAAAATTTTTACCGTGGCATGTTGATTCTGGTCCATGATAGCATGCCAAGTTTCATGAATTTTAGATGAGTTTTGGATTTACTAGAATTTAAAAACCAGGCATCTCAATGTTTTGCCGGCAATCAACGGTGCCCTGGTGTTTGAAATTCATTCCCATTTCTTGCATGGGACCTAAGCATGCACTGAAGGACACAGATTTGATTTTTCAACCAATTTATATGCACTTGAGCATGCGTATGTAGTTCAAATTTGAATTATGCACAAAAATGCATTGAAAACTTAGATAATGCATAAAAATGTCCAAACGGACCCCGAAAAATCACAAAAATTCACACAACACTCCTGTTGTTCTATGTTGACCTGACAAAAAAAATTGAAAGCAATAAGAGGCAATGGATATCGTTTCGTCCCCAAAGATGGGGCGTTCCCTACCAAAAACCATCATGCTTGTTGTGAGAGGCTCCGGTTTGTGAGAAGCATATACCCAAACCTGCCCCAAATGGGACAAAAATTTTACAATGTCATGTTGATGCCGCTCCATGATAGCATGCGAAGTTTCATAATTTTGGACGAGTTTTGGATTTACTAGAATATAAAAACCAGGCATCTCAATGTTTTGCTGGCAATCAACGGTGCCCTCGTGTTCGAAATTTGTTCCCATTTCTTGCATGGGACCTAAGCATGCACCCAAGGACACGGTTGATTTTTCATCCAATTTATATGCACTGGAGCATGCACATGTAGTTCAAATTTGAATTGTGCACAAAAATGCATTGAAAATTCATATAATGGATAAAAATGTCCAAACGAACCCCGAAAAATCACAAAAATTCACACAACACTCTTGTTGTTCTATGTTGACACGAGAAAAAAATTTGAAAGCAATAAGAGGCAATGGATATCATTTCGTCCCCAAAGATGGGGTGTTCCCTACCGAAAACCATCATGCTTGTTGTGAGAGGCTCCGGTTTGTGAGAAGCATATAGCCAAACCTGCCCCAAATGGGATAAAAAATTTTCCGTGGCATGTTGATGTCACTCCATGATAGCATGCCAAGTTTCATAATTTTGGACGAGTTTTGTATTTAGTAGAATTTAAAAACCAGGCATCTCAATGTTTTGCCGGCAATCAACGGTTCCCTGGTGTTTGAAATTCATTCCCATTTCTTGCATACACCCAAGGTCAGATTTGATTTTTGAACCAATTTATATGCACTGGAGCCTGCGCATGTAGTTCAAATTTGAATTATGCACATAAATGCATTGAAAACTCTGATAATGCATAAAAATTTGCGAACGAACTCCGAAAAATCACAAAAATTCACACAACACTCCTGTTGTTCTATGTTGACACGAGAAAAAATTGAAAGCACTAAGAGGCAATGGATATCGTTTCGTCCCCAAAGGTGGGGCGTTCCGTACCGAAAACCATCATGCTTGTTGTGAGATGCTCCGGTTTGTGAGAAGCATATACCCAAACCGGCCCCAAATGGGAGAAAAAATTCACCATGGCATGTTGATGTCGGTCCATGATGGCATGCCAAGTTTCATGAGTTTCAGACGAGTTGTGGATTTACTAGAATTTAAAAACCAGGCATCTCAATGTTTTGCCGGCAATCAACGGTGCCCTGGTGTTTGAAATTCATTCCCATTTGTTGCATGGGACCTAAGCATGCACCCAAGGACACAGATTTGATTTTCAACCAATTTATATGCACTGGAGCCAGCGCATGTAGTTCAAATTTGAATTATGCACATAAATGCATTAAAAACGATAATGCATAAAAATGTCCAAAAGAACCCCGAAAAATCACAAAAATTCACACAACACTCCTGTTGTTCTATGCTGACACGAGAAAAAAATTTGAAAGCAATAAGAGGCAATGGATATCATTCCATCCCCAAAGGTGGGGCGTTCCCTACCAAAAACCATCATGCTTGTTGTGAGAAGCTCTGGTTTGTGAGAAGCATACACCGAAACCTACCCCAAATGGGACAAAATTTTTACCATGGCATGTTGATTCCTCTCCATGACAGCATGCCAAGTTTCATGAATTTTAGACGACTTTTGGATTTACTAGAATTTAAAAACCAGGCATCTCAATGTTTTGCCGGCAATCAATGGTGCCCTGGTGTTTGAAATTCATTCCCATTTCTTGCATGGGACCTAAGCATGCATGTAACACCCTCGATTCGACTATAGCTCCCACGTGTCGAGGCACGACTTAGAGACATAATCGCATTGAAGGCATATGTCGCAAGTTAGGCAATCTTCACAACATCCCATGTAATATGATAATAAAAAGGGAGATAACATAGTTGGCTTACACTCGCCACGTCAATCAAGTACATAAATAACATTACATCATCCAAACACTCATGGCCCGGCTACGGCGCCAAAATAAAAGAGAACCCAACATGCGACACGGTCCCAATCACCCCCAACTGGGCACCACTACTGATCATCAGGAAAGGAAACATAGTATCGTTGAGAGTCTTCGTCGAATTGCCACTTGAGCTCATACGCGTCTCCTGGAGCGGAATCATCAGGCCCTGCATCTGGTGTAATAGTAATCTGTGAGCCACAGGGACTCAGCAATCTCGCACCCTCGCGATCAAGACTATTCAAGCTTGTAGGTAAGGCAAGGTAAAATATGAGTGGAGCTGCAGCAAGCGACTAGCAAATATGGTGGCTAACTTATCCGCAAAAGAGAGCGAGAAGAGGAGGCAAAGCACGAGCGAGAAGCTAGATAACAACTTGCGCAAACATTACTCCAACACCGTGTCCACTTCCCGGACTCCGCCGAGAAGAGGCCATCACGGTAACACACTCAGTTGATTCATTTTAATTAAATTAAGGTTCAAGTTGTCTACAACCGGACATTAACAAATTCCCATCTGCCCATAACCGCGGGCACGGCTTTCGAAAGTTCAATCCCTGCAGGGGAGTCCCAACTTAGCCCATGACAAGCTCTCACGGTCAACGAAGGAATAGACCTCCTCCCAAGACATTCCGATCAGACTCGGTATCTCGGTAACTCAAGACACTTCGACAGGTTAAAACAAGACCAGCAACACCGCCCGAATGTGCCGACAAATCCCGATAGGAGCTACACATATCTCTTTCTTAGGGCACACTCAGATGAGCAAGACGTCAGGTAGGCCATCCCAGAGTTGCCCCTGGTAGCCCCGGACATCGCTCGGTTGGACCAACACTCAGAGGAGCACTGGCCCGGGGGGTTAAAATAAGATGACCCTAGAGTCTGCAGAACCCAAGGGAAAGAAAAGGCCAGGTGGAGAATGGTAAGACCAATGTTGGGCATTGCTGGAAAAGCTTTAATCAAGGCAAACTATCAAGGGGTTCCCATTATAACCCAACCGCATAAGGAACGCAAAACCCGGGAACATAACACCGATATGACGGAAACTAGGGCGGCAAGAGTGGAACAAAACACTAGGCGAGAGGCCGAACCTTCCACCCTTTACCAAGTATATAGATGCATTAAGATAACAAGGCAATATAATGATATCCCCAACAAGTAAATAAATGTTCCAACAAGGAACGGCCTCCAATCTTCACCTGCAACTAGCAACGCTATAAGAGGGGCTGAGCAAAGCGGTAACATAGCCAATCAACGGTTTGCTAGGACAAAGGTGGGTTAGAGGTTTGACATGGCAATTTGGGAGGCTTGCAAGCAAGTGGTAGGCATCGTAGCAATTGCACAGCAAAAGAGCGAGCAACTAGCATAGCAAAGATAGTAGTGATTTCGAGGGTAGGATCATCTTGCCTGCACAGTTGTCAGAGTTGACTGGATCCTCAAAAGCAAACTCAACGGGCTCCTCGTTAGCGAACTCGTCTCCCAGCTCTACCCAAACAAGACAAACAAGCAACAAGGACACAATCAACCACGTGCAAACTCAAACAACACGATGCAAAGATGATATGCTATGCGGGATGCGATGCGGGATGCAAAATGCAAGATATGACAGGAAATGCATGAATCTGGCCTCAACTTGGAATTACAAGGGTGCCACTGGAAAGATGAGATGAAATTGCTTGAAAATGATATAAAGAACGCCAGAATCGGAGTTACGGTTTGGAAATGGCAAGCGTTTCAAAAATGACACCGCTCTGCGATTTACAGCAAGTAGGCATCTAAATGCAACGAGATGAACATGCTACAGCACCCAAACATGACAACAAAATACATGGCAGGGATGCACACAAGATGCTTAATAAAAGTCTAGCACTGGGCTACGGCCAATTCATCCATTAACAGGTTCAAAAAAGCATGGCAAAAACGCAAATGGTAAACAGATCTCAGACTTAGTGAAATTAACACTTGTCTGGAATTTCAGATCATATAGCCCTCTTCGGAGCAACAAAACAACATGCTACAGGACCTGAACATGACAAATAAAGACATGGCATGGAGCTACTCAACAAGCTTAACAAAAGTCCCTTAGTGACCTTGAGCCAAAAGGGATCACAAAATATACTAACAAGCACACGAACATAGCAAAAACATAATCAGTTTTTAGACTTAGTGAGAACTGGGTCATGCTGAAACATAACTCACGAAGGCATCTTTACGAGCTCGATGCACTCACCACAGTGCAAGTCATGGCAAGACAAGCATACATACCTTAACAAGGCACAAAATGCAAGCTAGACATGGCAAGAACAATGGCATAGCATGCACGGATCAACTACAATAACATCGGCAAAATCACAAACAAGTTGACGATCTGCCCAGATTCGCAACGAAGCAAAAGTAGAGCTCGATTGACTCAAGCTAGGGTGCTCCATAATTGCAAACAAAGACATGGATGGATAGAGAACTACAATATTAACAAAACTCCCTTACTGATCATCCTCAAAAGAGGCACGGATCACTAGGAAACAACATGAACATATGGCATCATGAGATAAACAATCCCAGGACTTAGTGAAAATACGAAGTCCCTGAAAACAGAATTAGCAAGTGCACCACTTTGCAAGCTTGCACAAGTCACCACACACATCCTAAAAATACATGGGTTGCACCTCTGGAAAGATGACAAAACCCTTAACAAAACATATGAAGAACTCACGGGCATATCATGCACACATTAATCATGGCAAAAATGACAAAAGTGCTAAACGGAGTAACAGATCTGACAATTAACTCAAGTAGCCCTCTTCTAACATCATTTCAGGCATCAAGATGAGCTCAAATGAAAATGATGCAATGGAATGAAATGATGCACTCTCTGAGATGAACATTTTGATATGCTATATGCATGAATCGGAGCTACGGATGCAAAGTTATGGAGCCGCGAACAAGAGCATATGGACTAAAAATTCTGGGACTTGGAGAAAAAAATTAGGTCAACCCTGAAAACAGATCTGGATCGGGGCGGCGCGCGAACCGAGGTGGCCGGGCTCTCGCCGGAGCTCCTCGCCGGAGGAGGAGGGAGGGCCGGCCGAGGCTTGCCGGAGATGGGGAGAGGAGGCCGGACGGAGTCGGGGCGTCGCCGACGACCTCCTGTGGCGGCGGCGGCGGCTCGCGCTGCGGCGGCGGCGGCGAGGGCCCGCGGTGGCACGCGGAGGCAGCGGGGGCGGGGGCCCGCGGTGGCGCGCGGCGGCCGGCGCGGTGGCTGCGGGCGGCGGGGCGCGGAGCCAGGCGGCGGACTGAGGAGGCAGGTGGCGGGGCGCGCGTGGGCCTCGGGGGCCCGGCTCGGGCCTCCCGGGCCGGCGGTGGGAGGCGGCGACGAGCTGACAGGTGGCGGGCGTGGAGTGGCTGGCGGTGGCGGCGGACGTTGTCCGGCTCCGCCCGGACACGTCCGGAGCGGCGGATCTAGGATTTTTTTAGGGTTAGGAGGGAGAGGATCCGCGAATTTAGAATGGGGGGTGTATATATAGGCCTAGAGGGAGCTAGGAGAGTCCAAATGAGGTGCGGTTTTTGGCCACGCAATCGTGATCGAATGCTCTAGGACATGGAGCAGAGTTTGGTGGCTTTTGGGCCAAATTGGAGGGGTGTTGGGGTGCAACACACACGAGGCCTTTTCGGTCTCTCGGATAACCGTTGGAGTATCAAACGAAGTCCAAATGGTACGAAACTTGACAGGCGGTCTACCGGTAGTAAGCCAAGGCCGCTTGGCAAGTATCAGTCCAATCCGGAAATGTTTAATCCCCACACACGAAAGAAAGCTAGAAAAGACCACCGGAGGAGAACGAAGCGCCGGAATGCAAAACAGACAACGGGGAAAATGCTCGAATGCATGAGATGAACACGTATGTAAATGCAATGCACATGATGACATGATATGAGATGCATGACAACGACAACAACACACGGAGACAAAGACCCGAACCCGAGAAAATAAATTAACTTAACGCCGGAAACGGCAAGAGTTGGAGTACAAATAGGGAAAGTTACATCCGGGGTGTTACAATGCACTGAAGGACACATATTTGATTTTTCAACCAATTTATATGCACTTGAGCATGCGCATGTAGTTCAAATTTGAATTATGCACAAAAATGCATTGAAAACTCAGATAATGCATAAAAATGTCCAAACGGAGCCTGAAAAATCACAAAAAATCACACAACACTCCTATTGTTCTATGTTGACACGAGAAAAAAATTGAAAGCAACAAGAGGCAATGGATATCGTTTCGTCCCCAAAGATGGGACGTTCCCTACCAAAAACCATCATGCTTGTTGTGAGAGGCTCCGTTTGTGAGAAGCATATACCCAAACCTGCCCCAAATGGGACAAAAATTTTACCACGACATGTTGATGTCGCTCCATGATAGCATGCCAAGTTTCATAATTTCGGACGAGTTTTGGATTTACTAGAATTTAAAAACCAGGCATCTCAATGTTTTGCTGGCAATCAACGGTGCCCTAGTGTTTGAAATTCATTCCCATTTCTTGCATGGGACCTACGCATGCACCCAAGGACACAGATTTGATTTTTCACCCAATTTATGTGCACTGGAGCATGCGCATGTAGTTCAAATTTGAATTATGCACAAAAATGCATTGAAAACTCATATAATGCATAAAAATGTCCAAACGAACCCTGAAAAATCACAAAAAATCACACAACACTCCTGTTGTTCTATGTTGACACGAGAAAATTTTTTGAAAGCAATAAGAGGCAATGGATATCGTTTCGTCCCCAAAGGTGGGGTGTTCCCTACTGAAAAACCATCATGCTTGTTGTGAGAAGCTTTGGTTTGTGAGAAGCATATACACAAACCTGCCCCAAATGGGACAAAAAATTTACTGCGGCATGTTGATGTCGCTCCATGATAGCATGCCAAGTTTCATGAATTTCAGACGAGTTTTGGATTTACTAGAATTTAAAAACCAGGCATCTCAATGGTTTGCCGGCAATCAACGATGCCCGAGTGTTTGAAATTCATTCCCATTTCTTGCATACACCCAAGGACACAGATTTGATTCTTGAACCAATTTATATGCACTAGAGCATGCACATGTAGTTCAAATTTGAATTATGCACATAAATGCATTGAAAACTCAGATAATGCATAAAAATGTCCAAACGAACTCCGAAAAATCACAAAAAATCACAAAACACTCCTGTTGTTCTATGTTGACATGAGAAAAAAATTGAAAGCAATAAGAGGCCATGGATATCGTTTCCTCCCCAAAGGTGGGGCGTTCCCTACCGAAAACCATCATGCTTGTTGTGAGAAGCTCCGGTTTGTGAGAAGCATATACCCAAACCGGCCCCAAATGGGACAAAATTTTTACCGTGGCATGTTGATGCCGGTCCATGATAGCATGCCAAGTTTCATGAATTTCAGATGAGTATTGGATTTACTAGAATTTAAAAACCAGGCATCTCAATGTTTTGCCGGCAATCAACAGTGCCCTGGTGTATGAAATTCATTCCCATTTCTTGCATGGGAGCTAAGCATGCACCCAAGGACACAGATTTGATTTTTCAACCAATTTATATGCACTGGAGCCTGTGCATGTAGTTCAAATTTGAATTATGCACGTAAATGCATTGAAAACTCAGATAATGCATAAAAATGTCCAAACGAACCCCGAAAAATCACAAAAATTCACACAACACTCCTGTTGTTCTATGTTGACACGAGAAAAAAAATTGAAAGCAATAAGAGGCAATGGATATTCTTCCGTCCCCAAAGGTGGGGCGTTCCCTACCAAAAACCATCATACTTGTTGTGAGAAGCTCCGGTTTGTGAGAAGCATATACCCAAACCTGCCCCAAATGGGACAAAAAATTTACGATGGCATGTTGATGCCGCTCGATGATAGCATGCCAAGTTTCATGAATTTTAGATGAGTTTTGGATTTACTAGAATTTAAAAACTAGTCATCTCAATGTTTTGCCGGCAATCAACGGTGCCCTAGTGTTGGAAATTCATTCCCATTTCTTGCATGGGACCTAAGCATGCACCCAAGGACACATATTTGATTTTTCAACCAATTTATATGCACTTGAGCATGCGCATGTAGTTCAAATTTGAATTATGCACAAAAACGCATTGAAAACTCAGATAATGCATAAAAATGTCCAAACGGACCACGAAAAATCACAAAAATTCACACAACACTCCTATTGTTCTATGTTGACACGAGAAAAAAAATTGAAAGCAATAAGAGGCAATGGATATCGTTTCGTCCCCGAAGATGGGATGTTCCCTACCAAAAACCATCATGCTTGTTGTGAGAGGCTCCGGTTTGTGAGAAGCATATAGCCAAACCTGCCCCAAATGGGACAAAAAATTTACCACGGCATGTTGATGCCACTCCATGATAGCATGCCAAGTTTCATAATTTTGGACGAGTTTTAGATTTACTAGAATTTAAAAACCAGGCATCTCAATGTTTTGCCGGCAATCAACGGTGCCCTGGTGTTTGAAATTCATTCCCATTTCTTGCATGGGAACTAAGTATGCACCCCAAGGATACAGATTTGATTTTTCAACCAATTTATATGCACTGGAGCCTGCGCATGTAGTTCAAATTTGAATTATGCACATAAATGCATTAAAAACTCTGATAATGCATAAAAATGTCCAAACGAACCCCGAAAAATCACAAAAATTCACACAACACTCCTGTTGTTCTATGTTGACACGAGAAAAAAAATTTGAAAGCACTAAGACGCAATGGATATCGTTCCATCGCCAAAGGTGGGGCGTTCCCTATCGAAAACCATCATGCTTGTTGTGAGAAGCCCCGGTTTGTGAGAAGCATATACCCAAACCTGCCCCAAATGGGACATAAAATTTACCGCGGCATGTTGATGTCTCTCCATGATAGCATGCCAAGTTTCATGAATTTCAGACGAGTTTTGGATTTACTAGAATTTAAAAACCAGGCATCTCAATGGTTTACCGGCAATCAACGATGCACTAGTGTTTGAAATTCATTCCCATTTCTTGCATACACCCAAGGACACAGATTTGATTTTTCAACCAATTTATATGCACTAGAGCATGCACATGTAGTTCAAATTTGAATTATGCACATAAATGCATTGAAAACTGAGATGATGCATAAAAATTTCCAAACGAACTCCAAAAAATCACAAACACACAACACTCCTGTTGTTCTATGTTGACACGAGAAAAAAATTGAAAGCAATAAGAGGCCATGGATATCATTTCGTCCCCAAAGGTGGGGCGTTCCCTACCGAAAACCATCATGCTTGTTGTGAGAAGCTCCGGTTTGTGAGAAGCATATACCCAAACCGGCCCCAAATGAGACAAAAAAATTACCATGGCATGTTGATGCCGGTCCATGATAGCATGCCAAGTTTCATGAATTTCAGGCGAGTTTTGGATTTACTAGAATTTAAAAACCAGGCATCTCAATGTTTTGCCGGCAATCAACGGTACCCTGGTGTTTGAAATTCCTTCCCATTTCTTGCATGGGACCTAAGCATGCACCCAAGGACACAGATTTGATTTTTCAACCAATTTATATGCATTGGAGCCTGCGCATGTAGTTCAAATTTGAATTATGCACATAAATGCATTAAAAACTCTGATAATGCATAAAAATGTCCAAACGAACCCGGAAAAATCACAAAAATTCACACAACACTCCTGTTGTTCTATGTTGACACGAGAAAAAAATTTGAAAGCACTAAGACGCAATGGATATCGTTCCATCGCCAAAGGTGGGGCGTTCCCTACCGAAAACCATCATGCTTGTTGTGAGAAGCCCCGGTTTGTGAGAAGCATATACCCAAACCTGCCCCAAATGGGACATAAAATTTACCGCGACATGTTGATGTCTCTCCATGATAGCATGCCAAGTTTCATGAATTTCAGACGAGTTTTGGATTTACTAGAATTTAAAAACCAGGCATCTCAATGGTTTACCGGCAATCAACGATGCACTAGTGTTTGAAATTCATTCCCATTTCTTGCATACACCCAAGGACACAGATTTGATTTTTCAACCAATTTATATGCACTAGAGCATGCACATGTAGTTCAAATTTGAATTATGCACATAAATGCATTAAAAACTGAGTTGATGCATAAAAATTTCCAAATGAACTCCAAAAAATCACAAACACACAACACTCCTGTTGTTCTATGTTGACACGAGAAAAAAATTGAAAGCAATAAGAGGCCATGGATATCATTTCGTCCCCAAAGGTGGGGCGTTCCCTACCGAAAACCATCATGCTTGTTGTGAGAAGCTCCGGTTTGTGAGAAGCATATACCCAAACCGGCCCCAAATGGGACAAAAAAATTACCATGGCATGTTGATGCCGGTCCACGATAGCATGCCAAGTTTCATGAATTTCAGGCGAGTTTTGGATTTACTAGAATTTAAAAACCAGGCATCTCAATGTTTTGCCGGCAATCAACGGTGCCCTGGTGTTTGAAATTCCTTCCCATTTCTTGCATGGGACCTAAGCATGCACCCAAGGACACAGATTTGATTTTTCAACCAATTTATATGCACTGGAGCCTGCGCATGTAGTTCAAATTTGAATTATGCACATAAATGCATTGAAAACTCAGATAATGCATAAAAATGTCCAAACAAACCCCAAAAATTCACAAAAATTCACACAACACTCCTGTTGTTCTATGTTTACACGAGAAAAAAATTTGAAAGCACTAAGAGGCAATGGATATCGTTCCCTCCCCAAAGCTGGGGCATTCCCTATCGAAAACCATCATGCTTCTTGTGAGAAGCTCCGGTTTGTGAGAAGCATATACCCAAACCTGCCCCAAATGGGACAAAAATTTTACAATGGCATGTTGATGCCACTCCATGATAGCATGCCAAGTTTCATGAATTTTAGATGAGTTTTGGATTTACTTGAATTTAAAAACCAGGCATCTCAATGTTTTGCCGGCAATCAATGGTGCCCTGGTGTTTGAAATTCATTCCCATTTCTTGCATGGGACCTAAGCATGCACCGAAGGACACATATTTGATTTTTCAACCAATTTATATGCACTTGAGCATGCGCATGTAGTTCAAATTTGAATTATGCACAAAAATGCATTGAAAACTCATATAATGCATAAAAATGTCCAAACGAACCCCGAAAAATCACAAAAAATCACACAACACTCCTGTTGTTCTATGTTGACACGAGAAAAAAAATTGAAAGCAATAAGAGGCAATGGATATCGTTTCGTCCCCAAAGGTGGGGCGTTCCCTACCGAAAACCATCATGCTTGTTGTGAGAAGCTCCGGTTTGTGAGAAGCATATACCCAAACCGGCCCCAAATGGGACAAAAAATTTACCGTGGCATGTTGCTGTCGCTCCATGATAGCATGCCAAGTTTCATGAATTTCAAACGAGTTTTGGATTTACTAGAATTTAAAAACCAGGCATCTCAATGGTTTGCCGGCAATCAACGATGCCCTAGTGTTTGAAATTCATTCCCACTTCTTGCATACACCCAAGGACACTGATTTAATTTTTCAACCAATTTATATGCATTGGAGCATGCAGATGTACTTCAAATTTGAATTATGCACATAAATGCATTGAAAACTGAGATGATGCATAAAAATGTCCAAACGAACTCCGAAAAATCACAAAAAATCACACAACAGTCCTGTTGTTCTATGCTGACACGAGAAAAAAAATTGAAAGCAATAAGAGGCCATGGATATTGTTTCATCCCCAAAGGTGGGGCGTTCCCTACCGAAAACCATCATGCTTGCTGTGAGAACCTCCGGTTTGTGAGAAGCATATACCCAAACCGGCCCCAAATGGGACAAAAAATTTTACGATGGCATGTTAATGCCGGTCCATGATAGCATGCCAAGTTTCATGAATTTCAGACGAATTTTGGATTTACTAGAATTTAAAAACCAGGCATCTCAATGGTTTGCCAGCAATCAATGGTGCCCTGGTGTTTGAAATTCATTTCCATTTCTTGCATGGGACCTAAGGATGCACGCAAGGACACAGATTTGATTTTTCAACCAATTTATATGCACTGGAGCGTGCGCATGTAGTTCAAATTTTAATTATGCACATAAATGCATTGAAAACTCAGATAATGCATAAAAATGTCGAAACGAACCCCGAAAAATCACAAAAATTCACACAACACTCCTGTTGTTCTATGTTGACACGAGAAAAAATTTGAAAGAACTAAGAGGCAATGGATATCGTTCCGTCCCCAAAGCTGGGGCGTTCCCTACCGAAAAGCATCATGCTTGTTGTGAGAAGCTCCGGTTTGTGAGAAGCATATACCCAAACCTGCCCCAAATGGGACAAAAATTTTACAATGGCATGTTGATGCTGCTCCATGATAGCATGCCAAGTTTCATGAATTTTAGACGAGTTTTGGATTCACTCGAATTTAAAAACCAGGCATCTCAATGTTTTGCCGGCAATCAACGGTGCCCTGGTGTTTGAAATTCATTCCCATTTCTTGCATGGGTCCTAAGCATGCACCGAAGGACACAGATTTGATTTTTCAACCAATTTATATGCACTTGAGCATGAGCATGTAGTTCAAATTTGAATTATGCACAAAAATGCATTGAAAACTCAGATGATGCATAAAAATGTCCAAACGGACCCCGAAAAATCACAAAAAATCACACAACACTCCTGTTGTTCTATGTTGACACGAGAAAAAAAATTGAAGGCAATAAGAGGCAATGGATATCGTTTCGTCCCCAAAGGTGGGGTGTTCCCTACCGAAAACCATCATGCTTGTTGTGAGAGGCTCCGGTTTGTGAGAAGCATATACCCAAACCTACCCCAAATGGGACAAAAAATTTACCACGGCATGTTGATGCCGCTCCATGATAGCATGCCAAGTTTCATAATTTCGAACGAGTTTTAGATTTACTAGAATTTAAAAACCAGGCATCTCAATGTTGTGCTGGCAATCAACGGTGCCCTGGTGTTGAAATTCATTCCCATTTCTTGCATGGGACCTAAGCATGCACCCAAGGACACAGTTAATTTTTCAACCAATTTATATGCACTGGAGCATGCGCATGTAGTTCAAATTTGAACTATGCACAAAAATGCATTGAAATTTCATATAATGCATAAAAATGTCCAAACGAACCCCGAAAAATCACAAAAAATCACACAACACTCCTTTTGTTCTATGTTGACACGAGAGAAAAAATTGAAAGCAATAAGAGGCAATGAATATCGTTTCGTCCCCAAAGGTGGGGTGTTCCCTACCAAAAACCATCATGCTTGTTGTGAGAAGCTCTGGTTTGTGAGAAGCATATACCCAAACCTGCCCCAAATGGGACAAAAAATTTACAGCGGCATGTTGATGTTGCTCCATGATAGCATGCCAACTTTCATGAATTTCAGACGAGTTTTGGATTTACTAGAATTTAAAAACCAGGCATCTCAATGGTTTGCCGGCAATCGACGATGTCCTAGTGTTTGAAATTCATTCCCATTTCTTACATACACCCAAGGACATAGATTTGATTTTTGAACCAATTTATATGCACTGGAGCATGCACATGTAGTTCAAATCTGAATTATGCACATAAATGCATTGAAAACTCAGATAATGCATGAAATGTCAAAATGAACCCCAAAAAAATCACAAAAAATCACACAACACACTTGTTGTTCTACGTTGATATGAGAAAAAAATTTGAAAGTAATAAGAGGCAATGGATATCGTTTCATCCCCAAAGGTGGGGCGTTCCCTACCGAAAACCATCATGCTTGTTGTGAGAAGCTCCGAAGCATATACCCAAACCTGCCCCAAATGGACAAAATATTTACCATGGCTTGTTGATGCCGCTCCATGATAGCGTGCCAAGTTTCATGAATTTCAGACGAGTTTTGGATTTACTAGAATTTAAAAACCAGGCATCTCAATGTTTGCGGCCGACTTACGGCGGCAGGGTGTTTGACATTCATTCCCATTTCTTGCATGGGACCTAAGCATGCACCCAAAGTCAAAGATTTGATTTTCAACCAATTTATCTGCACTGGAGCATGTGCATGTAGTTCAAATTTGAATTATGGACATAAATGCATTGAAAAGTCACTTAATGCATAAAAATGTCCAAACGAACCTTGAATAATTGCAAAAAAATTTGACGACACACCTATAGTTGCATGTTCACTGCAGATAAAAGTTCTAGCAATTCAAACATCGTCCATGGCCGATGTGACCCCATTATGTAATTCAAATCAAGGCGAAAAATCAAGTAGATCCTACACAGTTTATTATATCCAATCGTGTGAGATGCGGCACAAAATATCTTTGGACCGTGTCTGAATAAGGGACCGAGTTTGATGACACTTTGCGCTCCAGTTTTTTGGCTGAAGCGATTCCAAATTTTTGGCTTCCGCAGAAATATCTACCTCCCCGCTGCCTCCCCCTTACGAAAAGCCACATTTCCCCTGTTTCTGCCTTCCTTTCCAAGTTGGAACCTTCACTCCTTGCTTGCAGCGCCACCGTCTCCTCGCCGGCGACGCTCCTTCAAGCTGCTCGGCCTCGCCTATCCAGCCAGGTAATCCACACCTGACCCCCATCCCCCTCCTCCTTCCACATCCCACCTGCCCCACACCGGCGTGAGCGTGACACCTTCCACCCAAATCACCAACCCCTCCACCAAATAAGCGCCGACCTAAGCCATGGTGCATGTAGTATAGCCAGGACCTCAAGCAACATTTGGCAGTGGAGAAGCAAATCGCGGCCGCACGCGCGGATTAGGTCGCGATGGCTGCCATTCATGCCGACCCCCAGATCTTGGAGGAGCACCTCACCATCGAGGCCACCGTTGACGCCTCGCATGCCGATGCCGCGACGCGGTTGGCTGCTTTAAACGACAGTCCATGGCGTTTTCTCAAGGCCACCGTCGATGCCTTCGACGAAGACTACAAGGTGTTTTCTCAGCGTGCACGTGCTTACCTCATCTCGAGAGCCAGCAGGTTGGTGCCCGAAGCGGCTCAGGCAACTCACCACTACAACGAGGGCACCCATGATGCGGAGGCCTCGCCCTCTTCCATGTCCAAGGAGCCAATCGTCATTGATATCTCCGACAATGAGGAGTAGCTTGTCTTATTAGCTCACTATAAGGACCCATGTTCAGTTTGCTGGCTACTGCCTTTCCTTAACAAATTCTAGTGAATTGTGCTATCTACTTTTACCATGCAATCTTCTGCTACAGTGTATATGTTCTATATGTTGTGCAATGTGGTGTTCAATTAACTGCTTGGTTCAATTCTGCAAATGTGATGTTCAATTCTTTATGGTGCAATATTTCCAAGTTGTTAAGCATGCTTGGTTTGGTTAACTATTTGATCTTCTATTAGGAGTATGTTATATTGTTCAATTGGTGTTTAGTTAACTGCTTGGTTCATTTGTTGTGGCTTGGTTCACTTGTTGTGGTGTTTAGTTAACTGATTGGTTCAATTCTGCAATGCGATGTTCAATTGTTGTGGCTGCATTCTGTTATTGTATACCATGTGAGGAATAAATCAAATTTGTTTGTACTAAATACATGAGAAACAAATACAATTTATATATTTCCAAGTTGTTAAGCATGCTTGGTTTGGTTAATTGTCTGATCTTCTATTAGGAGTATGTTATATTGTGCAATGTGGTGCTCAGTTAACGTTTGGTTCATTTGTTGTGGTGTTTAGTTAACTGCTTGGTTCAATTCTGCAATGCGATGTTCAATTGATGTGGCTCCATTCTCTTACTGTATACCATGTGAGGAATAAATCGAATTTGGCTGTACTAAATACATGAGAAACAAATACAATTGTTATATTTCCAAGTTGTTAAGCATGCTTGGTGTGGTTAACTGTCTGATCTTCTATTAGGAGTATGTTATATTGTGCAATGTGGTGCTCAGTTAACATTTGGTTCAATTGTTGTGGTGTTTAGTTAACTACTTGGTTCAATTCTGCAATGCGATGTTCAATTGTTGTGGCTACATTCTGTTATTGTATACCATGTGAGGAATAAATCAAATTCGGTTGCACTTAATACATAAGAAACATATACAGGTGCTATGTTTCCTAGTTCTTAATCATGCTAGGTTTGGATAAATGGGTTTTCCATGTGGCTTAAATCAAATTCTGCAATGTGCTTATTTATCATCAGCATATTTTACTGATAGCATGCGAACCCTTACTTAACCTGATTA
The DNA here is from genome assembly GCF_003073215.2 of Triticum urartu. Classification (NCBI taxonomy): domain Eukaryota; kingdom Viridiplantae; phylum Streptophyta; class Magnoliopsida; order Poales; family Poaceae; genus Triticum; species Triticum urartu. The sequence continues at coordinate 162,916,237 of NC_053025.1, forward strand.
CTAACTACCTTATATGTGTTGCAGGGAAACAATAGGAAGCACTGAGGTTTACAAGATGGTACGAACTATTATACCTTGCCTTTTTGTACTCCTTTGCCCCATTTTCAATATAGAGAATATATTTATGCACATCCTTGTTTTCAGGCTTCACTAATGATTACCTCTCCAACCACCTATGTGGTCAGGAGGCGAGGGAAGTTTTCACACCCACAGTTCAATATTGAAGTGTTCCTGAAGAGGTCGAAGGATGGACGGTCAATCATCCACAGGCACTGGCCTAAAGTTGCAAAGACCTTCAACATGAATGAAGGCTCAATATTCACCTTCCGCTTCAGCAGTTTTCCAGATGAGATGCATCTCTCTATGTACCGTCTATGATACTAATTTCGAAAGGTTCTAGATGTTGCATGTGAAACTTGTTGCCGGTGCAGTTGTGTAATGGGGTAGCTGAGTGCTGAAGCTATATCATGTTGTACTCTGATGTATTTCAATCAATGTTCAGGATATCGCTTATCGTTATCGTCTCGGTCAGCTAGGGATTACAGATTAATCAGAAATCGGCCAATTAATCTATTTTATCGGTCGACTATTAATCGAATATTTTTTTGCAAATCATCGGTTTCCAACACTAAAATACACTATATTCAACACCAAAACAATATTGGACAGAAGTGTTACCTTGATTCCTAGCCTTTGAATCCTCGTATAATGACAAAAAAGTAGGACAACAGTATATATTGTGTAACAAGGCACACAACACATAAATAAACATAGTTTTTGCAAACATAGTGCTATGAATAGGCCCGATTTATCGGTAGATTCCCGATAAATCTCTTGTCAGAGCGATAAATCGGTCCAAAAGATAAACGGTGAAGATAAGGCACAATCTTATCGGTTACTCGCGGATTAGCGATAAATCAGAAGATTAATCGCTGAATCGGAAGATTTTTTGAACAGTGGTTTCAATTATGAAATCCTGCTTCCTTGATATGGAAATGGAATATATTATGTGCTTAATATGAATGTCAATTAGATTATTAAATGGATTATTAATAATAGGGCAATTAGCCCGCTAATTGGCCAATTAGCTTGCTAATTGGGTTTTCCTATTGCAAACGGTTAATGAGAAACCACCGTGGGCGATGATCTCAGGCAACGCACATAGTTTCTAGGAATAAACCGTGTTGGATCAATGAACAATCACACACGACATTCTCTTCAATACTGTTTGCGTTACACCACCTTGCACAAACGTTTTCCTAGTAGTGACTGTGTGGGATGTATATACAAACGGAAAGATTTAGGGTGAGTGATTGTGTGGGATGTACTTACGACCGAAAATGATTTCGCCTATATAATTGTATTTTTTTAGCACTACTGTATGTATTTCTGTATTTGAGTGCTCACCGGTCGCACACGACCTCATTTTGCCGAGCGTGTGTGTCAGGAGGGCATATCCCCAACGGTTTCTGGGTCGTGTGGGAAGGACCCCCCTATCGCCCACTCTCACTTGGCGATAGTTCTGAACGCCATCGCAGAAAGGGGTTAAAAAACGTTTGTTTAGGACCGACGCGTACCAATGTAGAGTAGCTCCATGCAGAGAATTGTAGAAATAGAAATTTGCAAAATACATACGGATCTGAATGTGGCAGACCCGTTGACTAAACTTCTCTCACAAGCAAAACATGATCACACCTTAGTGCTCTTTGGCTGTTAATCACATAGCGATCTGAACTAGATCATTGACTCTAGTAACCCCTTTGGGTGTTGGTCACATGGCTATGTGAACTATGGGTGTTAATCACATAAAGATGTGAACCATTGGTGTTAAATCACATGGCGATGTGAACTATATTATTGACTCTAGTGCAAGTTATTTTATATGCCCTAGAGGCAATAATAAAGTAGTTATTTTATATTTCCTTATATCATGATAAATGTTTATTATTCATGCTAGAATTGTATTAACCGGAAACTTGATATATGTGTGGACACATAGACAAAACACCGTGTCCCTAGTAAGCCTCTACTAGACTAGCTCGCTAATCAAAGATGGTTAAGTTTCCTAACCAAAGACATGTGTTGTCATTTGATAAACGGGATCACATCATTAGGAGATTGATGTGATGGACAAGACCCATCTGTTAGTTTAGCATTATGATCGTTCAGTTTTATTGCTATTGCTTTCTTCATGACTTATACATATTCCTTTGACTATGAGATTATGCAACTCCCAGATACCGGAGGAATACCTTGTGTGCTATCAAACGTCACAACGCAACTAGGTGATTATAAATGTGCTCTACAGGTATCTCCGAAGGTGTTTGTTGGGCTGGCATAGATCGAGATTAGGATTTGTCACTCCGAGTATCAGAGAGGTATCTCTGGGCCCTCTCAGTAATGCACATCATGATAAGCCTTGCAAGCAATGTGAGTAATGAGTTAGTTGTGGGATGATGCATTATGGAACGAGTAAAGAGACTCGCCGGTAACGAGATTGAACTAGGTATGAAGATACCGGCGATCGAATCTCGGGCAAGTAACATACCGATGACAAGGGAATAACGTATGTTGTAATTACGGTTTGACCGATAAAGATCTTCGTAGAATATGTAGGAACCAATATGAGCATCCAGGCTCCGTGTAGTGACCAGACCTCAAATGGTCTGATCTCTGTGCTTCAGTGTCATCCCTGGATCAGTAATGCTGACACACACAGTACTTGAAGGATTTATAACAGAGTAGCAATCACACACTTATTACAACGAGTGTCCCAAAAGATAACTTATTACAAGAAATATGGCTTAATGCCATCTAATTACGATAACAGCGGAAGACTTGGAAGATAAGTGAGTCCATCAACTCCAACGGCATCACTGAGTATAGAACCACGACCTAAAGCTCTTTACTCGTCGTCTGAAAAGTCTGCAACATGAACGATGCAGCCCGAAAACAGGTCAACACATGGAATATGCTGGCAAAGTAACACATATAGAGTAATGAATAGAAATAGGCTATACTACATGCATATATGGCTGGTGGAAAGCTCTATGGTTACAGTTTTGCGTAAAGCCAATTTTTCCCTACTGCAAAGGAATAAATTTTATTTAACTATCATGGTAGTTGTTAAACATTGAGAGCATAGACACCCTCTCAATCCCAATTAAACATCATCATTAAAACCCAACAAAATTAATTAAAGTCACATGATGATATTCACATGATAATCCAGGTACTAGATACTCAAAACATCCATAACCGTGGACACGGCTAATCATGATTAGTTTATACACTCTGCAGAGGTTTGTGCACTTTTCCCCACAAGACTCGATCCCCTCCGTTGGGATTTCTCTCACTACATGGTGTTTGAGAAACGGATGACCGAGACATAGTCTTTCAGAAGTGCTAGCACCTTACGATCGGGTAGACCGTTACACCTACTTTCCCCTACATCTGCTAGTCTACCACTGTAAGAGTTCACACGACTTAATCAACTATGCTAGAGCCCATAGTAGCTTGTGGCTGCACACGGAAGTTTCTAGCATCAATAATCTCATGATCCCTTTGAGCCTGGGTGGCGGTCCATAAAGAAAAACAGGCAATCGCTGGAATACCTAGTTGCCTCAATCCACCCAGATGTGTGTTAAAGTTGCCACCTTAAATAAACCGTTAATTAAAAATCTCACATCTGTCATGGATACACTCACCCAATCCACGTCTACTAGCATACACTACTAGGGAAAACCTTATACACAGAAATTTAGCAGTAGCGCGTGTCAAAAAACGGCGCTAGTGCTAAATAGCAGTAGCGCGTGTCCGTAAACCGTGCTACAGATACAATAGTAGCAGTAGTGCATGCGCATGAAAATGCGCTACCACTAATATCCCCTTTGCTAAACCGATAGGCTACGCATAGCAGTAGCGGTCTTGAGGAAAGCGCGCTACCGCTAGCACATAAGTAGCATCGCATTTCATGCGGAGAGCGCTACTGCTAATGGAAATAAAATAAAATAAAATAAAAAACAAATGGAAAAGTAAATGAAAAAGAAAGAAATAGAAAAAGGAGAAAGGAAAAAATAAAATGAAGAGCAAAATAAATGAGAAAGTGGAAAAAAGGAGAAAGACGTTGAAGTAGCGTTTGTTCGTAAGAGGCGCTATAGCTAACATAGCTGCAGCGCGTTTCCTAGACCCCCGCTGTAGAAATAGAAAAGGAAATAAGAAAGATGAAGGAAATTACATAGCTATAGCAGTAGCGCGTTTTGAGAAAATCGCTATAGCTAACTTAGCTATAGCGCGTTTCGCAAAAAGCGCTACCGCTAAGTCTGACTTAACCAAAAAACCGTTTCCCCCCGGCCACCACTTCTCCCCCAAATCCCTCGACCCACCCTGCCGCCGTCTGCCCGATTCACCATCGCCCCACTTCGCCACCGTCTCCTGCCGACGTCGACTCCCCCGGAGCCACCAGAGCCGCGCGCCATCGACACCACCGGAGCCGCCCCCAACGCCACCGGAGTTGTGCGGCCTCAGAAACGCCACCGGAGCCGCAGTCGACGCCACCGGATCCACCCTCGCCACAACTGCCTCCCTCGCCATCAGCGGAGACGCCCCCACCTCCCTCGCCACCACTGCCTCCCGCGCCACCACCGGAGCCATCCTCTGTAAGCCCCCACCCCTCCTCTCTCTCTATCTATAAATTAGTTAGGTTAATTTGACAGAGATGCCCCTGCCTCCCTCGCCGTAGGAAAAAATTGTATATGCTTAACTAGGGCAGTAGGGTTAGGGTTGTAGTGTTTAATTACAAATGTTAGGAAAGTAAGGTTTAACTAGATGTTAACTAGGGTGGTAGGATTTAGTTTAGAGAAAAAATCAATATAAAAATATAAATTTCTATTAGTGTTGCAAGTCTAGTAGGTTCTTAATTTTTAGTGAATTTTTATTAGGACAAAAATTTAGGACATAATTTGAGTTCTAGGTTCATAATTTGAGTTCTAGGGTTCATCCATCTATATTTGGTTTTTGAATTGAGTTTCAGAGAGCATGATATTTGTGTAGATTTTCTTGAAGTGTCAAACACTAGGAGATGCAAATTTGAAGTGGTCATGATATATGAAAAATCCTCAATTGTGTTTGCTCATTGATCATAATCGACATTGAAGTGGTTCGATTGTGCCCAAGTGGCCTTTTGTTGTTTCCAGGGAATGAAGCCGAGTGGCCTATGTTTTGCCTGAATGTTGATTCATTTCTGTTCCGGCAAAATTCAGGTTCTCGATTTGTCTACTTTTTAGCAAAGGTCATGCCAAAAAATTTCATGAATTTTGGCATGACTTGTGCTACAAACTAGGACATATCGAGTGCCCGGGATTTGCCGCACCGGGAAGGAGTCAACGTTCCTGCAAAACAATAGGCCTTTTTTATGTCATTATTCATTTTATTAGGTCTAGAATTAATTGACTAGATTTAATCATAGGAAACATGGCTAGCAACGATGAAGGCCAGGGTTCTGGTGATTGCGACGACGTCTACCGGGCGGCAGACGAATTTTTTAGCCTTGCCGACATCAAGACTGGCGTTGAGACTCAGACCAGCATCGAGACTGAGACTGAGACCGGTGCTGATACTCAGACCGGCATCGAGACCGGCGCTGAGACTGAGACCGGCGCTGAGACTCAGACCGGCATCGAGACCGGCGCTGAGACTGAGACCGGTGCTGAGACTCAGACCGGCATCGAGACCGGCGCTGAGACTGAGATCGGCGCTGCCTCGGGGAGCGGAGCCGGTGTAGAACCGAAAGCAAAGAGGCAACGACCTCCTAACAAACTCAGGACTACTAGACTGGTGGTTACGAAGGTGGACGACGGCAATTTTGAGCCAAAGGCGCCCGAGGTAGCGCGTCGATGCTACGGCAATCAGATAGGCTGCATCGTACGGACAACCGCCACCATCAACGATGAGAAACTACAGAAGATAGGAAATATGAGGAGCTCCCTCCTAAAGAAGTTTCACCAGATATTCTTGTTCCCGGGCCAGAATGAGAAGGATTATAAAGATCCAGATAAGGACTCGGCAATGAAGAAGATAAACAAACACGCCATGACCAAGTTTAGCGACGTGTTGGCCACCTGGAAAAATCGAGTGAAAGCAAAGATCATCGACAAGAAGGAACCCTACTCCAAGATTGTAAAGGATAATCCGACAATCACGGAAGAGCAGTTTCAAATATTCAAGGAGGCTTGCGAGGCCGAAGCTGCCAAAGAAAGTCTAAGTACATGAAGGGGCTTCAAGAGAGGAACATTGGGAGCCACCACCTTGGAAGCCGTGGTTACGGCGGAAAGAGGTCCAAATGGGCCAAGGAGGACGCGGAAGCCGCGAGTCTGGGCATCCCAGACCCCTTGGCGGATTTCACCATTCCACAGGAGCGTGATGTCCTCAGGGCCCGGCACCGTTGGGACCCAGTGAAGAAGGTTTACGAGACAAAACCGGTCATTACGGAGTTCATGAGACTGGTGGTAATTTTGGTTTCTGATCAATTCGACTGCACACGTTAGTCATATTTGTAGACGATCCTTGTGCCTTTTGCAGAGAGAGCAGCACCAGATTGCGGCCTAAAGTGACTCGCCGTCTGAGGCATTGGCGAGGCCCAAGTGGGGCACTCCATTCAACCGGGCGTTGAACATATTGAAACGACAACCGGTGGATACTCGACCGTCGTATGGACGCGTGCACGGTGTCGGAGACGGCGCCACATGGAAGAAGTACTATCGTGAGACCATGAAGGAGAGAAAGGAAAGACAGAGGTTAACTGAAGAAAACATCGACAAGAAGGCTGAGATTGCGGTTGAGAAGAAATCATCTCAGATAGTCGCAACAGCGGTAGCTGCCGCAAAACGGGTGGTTGCAGATTTGTCTACTTCCTTGGTGACGGGTGTTTTCACTTGGACAAGGCAACATCTAGAAAAAAAATGCAGAGGACTTTCCCCTTGCTGACTTCTTGGGGAGCAGCTCGACTAGCGTTGCACCAGCACCTGCTCCCGCACCGGCTCCCGCACCTGCTCCTGCACCGGTTCCCGCACCGGACTTGCTCGGTGGTGCTTCATCTTTGGCTGAGCTCGACGCCCTCACGACATCTGTCACACCGGCCCCCTTCAATATAAATGTATAATCTCCCGTTTTCGTTTACTTTTGGATGTCTCATGTCGCAGACTTTTCTTTGCAGGCCAACTAAACCCAGTGCACCATATTGTACACCATCGGCGACCAGAAGGTGGATGTGGGGAAGGCGACGATAATGAAGCCGAACGAACCATTGTTCCACAGTCGGCCGATCCCCCCGAACGTCTTCAAGGTTTCTGTGGCCAGTGTCAAACCGGGCCACGAGAATTTACCTCCTCCAATACTAGCGGGGGATGACGACGAGACATCGCGGTGGCTTGGTGATTGTTGCAATGGGTTGGTCCTGTTGTGGCCAAAGAGTCTGCTTCGTCTGGAGGCGGCCGAGAGCACACCCACGAGCATGCAGCCTCAGCAAGGTATGAACATCAACACCCCACCTACCCAATTAGCGTCGGGTGTCGGGTTAGGTGATAGCGGACGGGGTAAGGAGGAGGCTCCATTAGTTGTTGATGACGTCGCCATGGATGAGGATGAGGACGACGATGGTGCTAAACAGTATGTCTATACTGGCGCCTCCTTGGGGTTTGAGCGTCATGAGTCGGTGCCTGAATTGTCGTCTCAACGTATTATGGATGACCTTCCGGTAGTAAAGAAGTCTAGGAAGAGAGCGAGGAAAGGCAAAAAAAGCTGATTCTATGATCCAGCCACCTCAGCAGCCTCGGCTTCAGGACCGTATAGATATCCCCGATGCAGATAAATGGCATATCCCCGATCAACCAATCCTACCTGCAACAGCGCTATGGGCCAGATTCGGCGATCTAAGGAGACTTCATGACGATGTGCTGCGGGTAGAGAAAGGCCTCATCGCCTGGAAAGATCCAGGATACCCACTCTACGTGGTTAACGTTCCTAGGCAAATGTCGTACGTCGACAGCTTCCCCGCGGATAAGTTCTTCCTCCGATTCGATTACAAATTCGACATGTTTCACGTGAAGAAGCTGGATTTTACATTTGTCCGCCTTTATGCCTTGCACATGAACTACATCATCGGGGTTGAGCAGATATCTCATATCTGTGTCGCTGACCCGTACTACATGCATGAGGGCTTCTTGGGAGTCTGCGCAAAGCACCGTGAATACGCGAGGGATTACATCGTCAGTTTCATGCTCGCCAATAAGGACAAGGAGGCGATTCTCGTGCCTTATCATCCCGTGTAAGTCATCTGCGCTGCTATCCTTCCTTCAATTTCAATCATTCATTTGCACAGTGGAGGCTAATTAATTTGAGGTGTACTTATTTTGCGCAGCGGCGGGCGCGCCATCCTCATCATCCTCTACCCCCGATTCTCCCACGCTCTTTACATGGACTCGTTGAAAAACATTGACAAAAAGGATTACACCCACATCAAGGATGTTCTCGACAGTGCTATGTTTTACTACCAAGCAGGGGGTGGAGAGGTCAGGGACAAGAAGAGAAGGGGCGGCAGGGTCGCCTTCGGCCATAAGACCGACTTCTGCTGCATCCAGCAACCGAACGATTCTCTGAATGATGGATTCTATGTCCTACACCACATGCTGGACTACAAACGGGATCACCAGAACCTTCGCAAGTCACCTAGATTCAGCAGTGCCCATATTCTGTAATGGGCAAAGGACATAGGAGATATCGAGGATCATCGACTTCGAGCTGAGTTCTATAACATCCGGCGCGAACTTGCCCAAATCATCATGAAGGAGGTCGTCGGAAAAACAGGGATGTTCTACGGAGAAGAACAAATGTCGTGGGAAGACGTCCGAACATGGATAGCCTTGCAGCGTCTCGACATGAAGCCTTTCACTAAGCTCGAGGACTATCTCCCTTACTTGGATGGATGGAACGACATGTTGGAGTGATTGTCGATATATGACAATGTGTCCGTTTAGTCCATACTTTCTGTATGACAAAACTTTGAGTTATGCACGGTGAAACTTTATTTGTGATGTAATTAAACCGTCCTCCTCCTCGACTAGCGAAAATCACTCTAGTTAGGGCATTTTGGGGTACGATGAACTTTGTTATTTATGCTTATGATATGTTGTTTCTATTTTTGCCAAGTCTGTCTCTTTCTGTTGCTCAACTATATATGTTGCATATCATCGACTCATGTGACGATGCAGGTGCATAGATCATAGATGGCGAAGAAGTGCTATGTCAGGAGTATATATACGACAAGTGGCCGGAGTGTCAGGCCCCGGTGTACCGGTTTCCGGTTTCTGAGCGACAGGCAATAGTTAGTTTAGGTTCGCGCTAATGCGAGAGAGGGATATGAACTCATGTACTCAAAGTGATAGATCTTCTCGTGTATATCATTGTTTAGATGGATGACGATGTATTTGCAAGTAATCGAGACTTGTATCGCTATTTTCGAGATGATGACGAGAGACCACTTTGTGTTGGATGATGATTATGATGATGACATGATTTGATGAGACTAATTGTATGTATATGCTATGATTACATTTTATGTTTATGATATGCTAAAGATTATTGTATAAAGCCTATTCAAATACAAAACAAATATGCAGGGAAAAAACTAATAAAACTAGTAGTAGCGAGGGGGGAATTTAGCAATAGTGCCGCCTTACCAGTAGCGCTTCCCAGTAAACAGCGCTGCAGATAATATCAGCAACGCCCTTTTCTAAAGAGCGCTACAGCTATTCAAGTATAGCAGTAGCGTGGGACAACAGGCACTACTTCTATACATTAGCTGTAGTGCCTTATTAGTAGTGCCGGTCGCCGCGCTACTAATAGGCCCAAAACCCGCGCTGCTGCTAGGCTTTTCCCTAGTAGTGATAGCATGGCAATATAAGCAAACGTAGAAGTAACTCCCAAGGGTTTGATAATAAAACAGGTAATAGGTACTACCTCATCTACTTCCCCAAACCCAAAATTTAAATAGATCCTAATCATGCAATGTTTGAGGATTGATCTAATGCAATAAAACTGGGTAGTAAGAGGTATGATCAAAGTGTTACTTGCCTTGTTGATGATCCGCGAAACCTAGAGATTCGAAGTAGCAAACGGTGCACTCCAGGTACTCTAACGCAAACAAACAAACAAACAAGCATACAATAAGTACTCATCTAATGCACAGGTAAAACTCAAATAAGAGATCTAACCAGAAAGCTCAACTTAAGAACTCCGATTTGCAAAAAAAACAAATCAAACGAAGCGACGAAAGACAAACGGCGAAAGAAACAAGCTTCGTTTACTAATCTGGATCTAAGTCAAATTTTACAGAAGCAAAAACTTGTTTGAGTTGGTTAAACAGAAAGAGGGTTTCGAGACGAAACTCTAGGCACTTGAATCGCCTGATTCCGATAAACGGGCGAAAAGTTAAACTAAAACGAAAATCAGATTAGAAATCGCGATCAGAAATAATCGCGGAAAATCCGAGAAAAAGAAAAATGACTAACAGGCTAACGAACGAAGGTTCACTGTCTGCGGCTAAACGACGAAAACCGTTCATAAAAACGAACGTAAAAGTGGCCGTTCACTAAATAACTAAACCGAAGAATAAACCGAACCGAATCTAGAAAAAAACGAATCTAGGGTTTACGAAATAAAACCGATCGGTTTTTAAAAAAACGGCGCCTACCTTGAACTCCGGCGGGATCCGGCGAGTCGACGGCGGTGGGAGGTTCGGCGGGCGGCGGCGGCGGCGGGCTCCGGCGTGGGTGGCGCGGGTGGCGGGCAGCGGCTAGGGTTAGGGTTTCGGATGGGGCGGCGGTAACGGGCCTCGAGGCGCGGCTTCTAAAGGACTGGCCCGAGAAGTCCTGGCCGAGTACGGCCCTAAGTCGGTCGACTCTTTTTTTTTAAAATAATATGACGTGTAGAAAAAGAAAGAAAAGAAAAACTAAACAGACTCCAAAAATCCTGAAATAAATTTTTCCCGACTTCTAAAATCAAGCCGGACAAAGTGAACATTTATTTGGGGCCTAAATGCAATTTTGAAAAACACGCATTTTTCCTAAATTCAAATAAAACAGCGAAAAACTCCAAAACAAAAACCTTATTTGATTTTAATATTAAATCTCTGATATTTCTTTATTTTGAGGAAGACATTTTATCCTCTCTCTTTCATTTTTAATAAAAGAAATAATTTAGAGAAAGATAATTAAAATCAAACGATCCTCTTTTCATAATTCGAGAAAACCTCAAATATGAAAATAACGAGAACCCCAACTCTCTCCGTAGGTCCTTGAGTTGCGTAGGTTTTCTAGGATCAACCAAAAAGCAAATAAAATATGATATGCAATGATGATCTAATGTATAACATTCCAAATTGAAAATTTGGGATGTTACAAACCTACCCTCCTTAAGATGAATCTCGCCCTCGAGATTCAGGTTGGCTAGAAAATAGGTGAGGGTGGTCCTTCATCAGATCTTCCTCTCGCTCCCAGGTGGCTTCATCCTCGGTGTGGTGACTCCACTGAACTTTACAAAACCTGATAACCTTGTTGCAGGTAACTCGGCTGGCAAACTCGAGTATCTTGACTGGTTTCTCCTCGTAGGTCAAATCATTATCCAACTGAATTCCTTCCAGCGGCACTGTATCTCTCAACGGTATATCCGCCATCTCTGTGTGGCACTTCTTCAGCTGGGAAACGTGGAACACGTCATGAACTCCCAACAATCCTTCGGGAAACTCCAACTTGTAAGCAATTTCACCCATACGCTCCAAAACTTTGTATGGTCCCACAAAATGTGGCGCTAATTTTCCCTTAACTCCAAAACGCTTAACTCCTCGAAGTGGGGATCCACGAAGATAAACTCTGTCTCCGGCTTCGTAAACTGTCTCCTTGCGTTTAGAATCTGCATAGCTCTTCTGCCTGGACTGGGCTATCTTGAGCCTATTGCGAATCAACTTCACTTTCTGTTCAGACTCCTTAATCAAATCTGGTCCAAGCAGCTGGCGGTCTCCAACTTCGTCCCACGACAATGGTGTTCTACACCTCCTTCCGTACAAGGCTTCAAAAGGGGCCATCTTCAAACTAGATTAATAACTATTGTTGTAAGAGAACTCCACATATGGCAAATTGTCATCCCAACTAGATCCATAATCTAGCGCACAAGCTCTCAGCATATCCTCCAAAATCTGATTGACTCTCTCGGTCAGTCCATCGGTTTGCGGATGAAAAGCTGTACTGAACTCTAGCCTTGTACCCAAAGTTTCGTGCAACTGATTTTAGAACTTTGAGGTAAACTAAGTTCCTCTATCTGATACAATGCTCCTCGGAACTCCATGCCGACATACGATCATGGTCATGTATATCTTTGCCAACTTAGTACTGGTGTAAGTGGTCTTTATTGGGATGAAATGAACTACCTTCGTCAAGAGATCGACTACAACCCATATCGATTCATAGCCTGAGCGGGTCCTGGGTAATCCCGTGATAAAATCCATGCCTAGCTTATCCCACTTCCATTCAGGTATCGGCAATGGCTGTAACAATCCTGCTGGCTTCTGATGCTCTGCCTTTACTCTCTAACATACATCACAAACGGCTACATACTCTGCAGTATCCTTCTTCATTCTGGTCCACCAGAAAGTATCCTTCAAATCCAAATACATCTTGGTATTTCCTGGGTGAATCAAGTACGGCGAATCATGGGCCTCTTATAGAATTAGCTTCCTGATCTCTGGGTCATTAGGCACATAAACGCGGTCCTCAAACCATAAGGTATCGTGTTCATCCTCATGAAAACCTTTAACTTTTCCCTTGCTCATCTTCTCCTTTATGGTGGCAATCTCCTTGTCAGTCTTCTGAGCTTCTCTGATGTTATCCATCAGAGTAGACTGAATCTCCAATGCTGCTACATAGCCTCTCGGAACTATCTCCAAACATAGCTTGCAAAGATCCTCGACTAACTCCTTTGGTAAATCTCCGGTCATTAGTGTGTTGACATGGCTCTTGCGGCTCAATGCGTCAGCTACTACGTTAGCCTTTCTGGGGTGATAATGCAATCTCATGTCATAATCCTTGATGAGCTCCAACCATCTTCTTTGCCTGAGATTCAACTCCTTCTGCGTGAAGATGTACTTCAAACTCTTGTGATCCGTGTACACCTCACAATGGTTTCCAATGAGAAAATGTCTCCAAGTCTTCAATGCATGCACTACGGCGGCTAACTCCAAATCATGTGTAGCATAATTCAACTCATGGGGCTTAAGATGTCATGAAGCATAAGAAACAACTCTTCCCTCCTGCATAAGCACTGCTCCAAGTCCTCGACGTGAAGCGTCGCAATACACCTCATAATCCTTGTGCTGATCTGGCAGAATCAACACTAGCGAGGTAACCAAACGTTTCTTCAACTCCTGGAAACTGGCCTCACATTCCTTAGTCCAATTGAACTTGGTATCCTTCTTCAACAACTCCGTCATAGGTTTTGCAATCTTTGAGAAATTTTCAATGAATCTCCGGTAGTATCCTGCTAGTCCAAGAAAACTCTGGATCTCTCCAACTATTGTTGGGGCTTCCCAATTTGTCACAGTGACAACCTTGGTGGGATCTACAGCTATTCCTTCTCCGGATATAACATGTCCGAGGAATCCAACTTCCTTCAACCCAAACTCACATTTGCTGAACTTGGCGTATAACTAATGTTCTCTGAGCTTACCAAGTACCAAACGCAAATGTTCTTTATGTTCTTCTTCATTCTTCGAGTAAACCAGTATATCATCAATGAACACTACGGTGAACTTATCCAAAAACTCCATAAACACTTTGTTCATCATGTTCATAAAATAAGCAGGTGCATTAGTCAGACCAAATGACATAACGGTATACTCATACAGCCCGTACCTCGTAGTAAAAGCTGTCTTAGGTATGTCCTACTCTCGAATCTTCAACTGGTGGTATCCTGATCGCAAATCGATCTTGGAAAATACCTTTGCTCCTTGCAATTGATCAAACAGATCATTGATCATCGGCAGTGGGTACTTATTCTTGATCGTCACTTCGTTCAATCCTCGATAATCAACAACCATCCTTAACGATCCATCCTTCTTTTCCACTAGAAGTACTGGTGATCCCCAAGGTGATGAACTTGGGCGAATATATCCCTTATCCAGTAACTCCTTAATCTGCTTCTTAATCTCCTCCAAATCCTTTGCAGGCATTCTATACGGTCTCTTAGATATTGGTCCTGTGCCTGGCAAAAGCTCAATCAAAAACTCAATGTCCCTATCCAGTGGCATGCCTAGCAACTCTTCTGGAAATACATCCGAAAAATCCTTTACCACCGATACTTCCTTCTGTACAACTCCTGTTAGGGAATTTACTTGTGTCCTAATCGGCACATGTCGTGATATATACTTGATCCTTCTCCCTTCTGGGGTGGTAAGCAAAATCAACTTACTAGCGCAATCGATGTTTCCTCCATACATCGATAGCCAATCGATACCCAGAATTACATCCAAACCTTGCGATTCCAAAATGATTAAATTTGAGGGAAACACATGCCTACCTATACTCAATGGCACTTGAAAACATCCTTTACTGGCCATATACTCCGCTCCTGGTGAGCTTACTAACATAGGTGTTCTAAGAACCTTGGTGGGTAGTTTATACTTATCCACGAATCCCCTTGATATGTATGAATGCGATGCAGCAGTATCGAAAAGAACGATTGCAGTAAAAGACTTAACCAAAAACTTACCGATTACTGCATCTGGCTGGGTTTCAACCTCCTCCACATTAACGTGGTTCACCTGTCCCCTATTGAAAGGGTTTGGCTTCTTCCCAGAGCTTCCATTGCCATTTCCATTCTAGGTTTCAGGACATTCATTGGCATAATGCCCGGTCTTCTAACACTTATAACAAGTGACTTGGCTCAGGTCTCTCTTGGATGTGGTTGATGGGTTGGTACGGTTTTGACCGTTGCTTCCCCCATTCCCATTACCGTTCTTGGGGCCATTATGATTATGCGAACTCCCTCCTCCATGGGTATGCTGAAAATGTCCTCCCGTTTTCGGGGTAAAATGTGGCTTCTGCTGAGCTCCTGAATTGTACTTCCCTTGTCCATACTTCCTCTTGCGGTTCTCAATCTGTTGCTGCTTCCCTTCAATCATAAGAGCACGATCTACCAGTTCCTAGTAGTTGTTGAAGGTTTCTACCATCAACTGCATGCTCAACTCATCATTCAGTCCTTCCAGAAACTTCTCCTGCTTAGCTGCATCCGTAGCAACGTGATCCTGGGCATAACGTGCTAACTTACTAAAGTCATCCACGTATTGGCCAACTGTTCGTCCTCCTTGGCGCAAGTTGCGAAACTCACGCTTCTTCATGGCCATAGCTCCTGCTGAAACATGGGCAGTACGGAAAGCCTGCTGAAATTGGTCGCATGTCACCGTGGCTATAGGGTAGGTGACAGTGTAATTCTCCCATCATGATGCTGCTGGTCCATCCAACTGATGTGCGGCAAAGTGCACCTTCTCAGCATCAATACATCCTATAGTGGTTAACTCCCTTCCAATCTTGCGGAGCCAATCATCTGCTACTATAGAACACCGGCGGATTGAGTCTAAGGAAACGGGTTAAGTGATCAACAGGTGGTGGTGGTGGTGGTGGGTTGTTGTTGTTGTTCCCCTGATTCTGATTCTGGACTAGCAACTGCATCAACGCATTCTGCTGCTGGATCAACTGAGTGAGCTCCGGTGGAAATGCAAATACATTGTCACGTCTCGGAGGCATCTGATGGGTTTAGAGGGGAGAGATTGGAATAGAATGAGGTCTAATGAGAAAGCACTACCCATATGCACATGAGACAAACACAAACATTTTCACTCAATCAATCAAGGGCATACAATCGATCTAGAACTATCGCGAAAGTGCTCGGACTACTCTATTTACATGGTGGAATACTACTACAAATGTGGTGGTCTACTACAAATATTCCTCGGTTGCAGACTCCATGATATCTGCTCCAGCTTCGTCCACATAGTCATCATTGCTCAGGTCAGAGTCGGTGTCGTCGATGATGATGTAGTCTTCCGAGCGAATCTCCTTGGGTTCTTCGTCTTCTTCTACTGGTGTAGGGTCTCCCATGAATATTCCGATCTAATTAATCAGGTCGTCATTCTTCTCCACTAGTACGACAATTTCCTCCCCATAATCCTCACGTGTAGCCTTGAGTTCTTCCTCCAGCTCCGTGATTCTTGTCATCGCCTTCTTCAGATCTATCATGTCTACGCACATCTGGTTCTCTTGACGTCGAATGTGTTGGTTTAACTCCTGGATAAAAGATGCGATTGATCTATCCTTCTTGGTGCTGATCATTTCCCAGTGTTCATCTCGGCGCCCACAAATCTGGTAGATAGTATCCTTGAGATCATTGCGGTAAACTTCTCCAATACGTCCCATGGCGATGTGGGCTGCCATGCTCTTTCCTAGACTCTGGGTTGGTGCATCAAAGGAAAACTCTATGGGCTCGGTGACAGGCATGAACGTCCTTCCTGGAACTTGAACTTGAATCATCCAGCGCTCCTCCTCGGGTAAAGTGGCGTTGTAGGTCCCGGTGAAGCTTGGTACTCCGATGTTCAGGTACTTAGTGACTTCCTTCAGGTGGCGTCCAAAGGGTGTATCTTCATATGGTTGTGTGAACTTGTTCCTTGCATCTGCCATCCTAAAAGAGTAGAAAAGTTGAGGAGTCAGAAATGAGAAGAGTGAGTAGTGATCTAGGTCTTTATCTTAGTGGTCGTGTCCTACAGTCAGCGTGTGCTCTGATACCATCTTGTAGCGACCATACCTCAAATGGTCCGATCTCTGTGCTTCAGTGTCATCCCTGGATCAGTAATGCTGACACGCACAGTACTTGAAGAATTTATAACAGAGTAGCAATCACACACTTATTACAATGAGTGTCTCAAAAGATAACTTATTACAAGAAATATGGCTTAAGGCCATCTAATTACGATAACAGCGGAAGGCTTGGAAGATAAGTGAGTCCATCAACTCCAACGGCATCACTGAGTATAGAACCACGACCTAAAGCTCTTTACTCGTCGTTTGAAAGGTTTGCAACATGAACGTTGCAGCCCGAAAATAGGTCAGCACATGGAAGGGTGCTTTCGGGTTTGCGAAGCAGGTGCCACCAAAGTTATGCATTGTGTATTTAAAGTTTTAAACATCACACCCAATATTCCTACATATATTTGGCCACTTCTAGGTGGTTCTTGACTTCTTGCCCCTCTCATCGATCTTCGACGACGCGCCCAACCGTGGGCCCGTGCGGCCAAAGTTGTGCATTGGAATTTTGAACATCATAGACCACCCTTTTCACTCATATATATTTGGGACACATGCTGGTGTGGCTGTCTTCTGACCCTCTCTAACGTTTTTTGCTGCAAAGAATCTGATGACGCTCAACGGACACGGGTATAATATCTTAACCGTGAGCGATGCAAGTGCGCTATGAATCACGACGACTGCTTAAGCGCGAGTGAAGTTGGATGTACTGGCTCAACCGTGTGCGGTGCAAGTGCGATGTAAAATCACCATGACTGCACAAGCGCGAGCAAAGGGTGGAGGTACTAGCTTAACCGTTTGTGATGCAAGTGTGTTGTAAAATCACCACCTGCGCAAGCTAAAGGCGTTTAAGTTTATTTGGAAATTAGGATGAACCGTGTGCGATAGACAAGATAGCCACAAATATAAAAGCAAACTACCCGCCTTGAGCGTTGCAAAAATTGGCGGTTCCGCCACTTTCCCTAATTATCATACATGCATATTCTTATTGGACCGTCCATGATCTTGGGCACTCCCGCCCCGCATCAATTCCTTTACCCAAATTTTAGTAGCCGCCGTACTTCAACCGTCGCCCACACTCCTCCATCACTGACCTTATAGTAAAATTGCAGTAGCCAAGGCATTTGAACCATTGCCCTCCCTCGTCCACCATCATCTCCACCCACCATTACTAAAATTTTCAGTAGCCGCGGCATATCCTCAAACATCCCCCCTCCACAGTCCCCCCACCCGTACCCATCCATCCCTCGAACCCTAGCTCGCGGCTGCCGCCGGCGTCGCCGCCAACCCCTGCCAGTCTGCCCGTTCCTCCTTTCAGGTTACCCAGCAATTCCCATACTGTCCCCCACTCCCCTGAGTTTTTAGATGAGGCCTGCGGTGTCCCTCCCCGCCAGATCCACATCCCCAGCTCCAGAATGTTGCAGCCTAAGCTCGACCACGTATCCCGGGGAGCCCAACAAGCGTTCGACCAAGAAGAGGTTTATCATGGCCTCTCCGGCAGACGTTGGCGAGGTGGCCGTCGTTCGCCCCGACCTGTCGATCCCGGAGCAACACGTCGCCGGGGAAGCCGGTGAAGACATTGACTACGTTGCCATGCTGAAGGCTTCATGTCAGTGGGCCAGCGTATTACTCTATCTCGGGAAAGCTGACTAAGACATCAAGCTCATCGACAGCGACGGCTTCACGTGGGCCATGTCATAAGTTAAGTGGTCCATCCCCAGCCCCTCTGGTTCAACCGCCATCGATCTCTTCGACGGCCCTGCCGCTGATCTCCTGCGCCAAGCGGTCAAGGATTTGTGATCCTTATACACCATTGAGCCCATTTTGTCATTTTTGAAGGATACATTCTATGACGGCGGCTTGGGATCCTCAATTTCCAAGTCAGATCTCATCGACCACGACCACGAGGAGGGCACCCACGAAGGTTCTTCCAAGGTGAAACAACCCATCTGTGACATCAGAGAGCGCACCATGGGTCTGTGCTCTTCCAACTAGAAGGATCCCATCCATGAAATGTGAGGCAACATCCTATCAGCAAATCTTACCTTTTCTAGCTTGCCAACCCGTACCCTTTGTTGTAGTAGCATTTTCCGTGCGATGCTTAACTTTGTCGTGTTTAATTATTTCAGTTACGCAAAAATGTATTGTTCAATAGGGCTATGTGATGTTTAAGTATGAATTGTCCACTTCAGTTTTGACGAATGGCTATATTTGGTTGTTTATAGTGAGTAGATGCCCTGTTTATCTGTATTTGGTTATTAGGTTGGTTGAAGTGAGCATTTTTCCAGTTATCGAGCAGATGCCTTGTTTATATGTATTTGGTTCTTAGTTTGGTTGCAGTGAGCATTTGTCCAATTATTAAGCAGATGCCTAGTTTATCTGCCTTTGGTTGTTAGGTTGCTTTTTTAGCATTTGTCCAGTTCTCAAGCAGATGCCTTGTTTATCTGTATCTACTTGTTAGGTTGGCAGCAGTGAGCATTTGTCCAGTTTTCAAGCATATGCCATGTTTATCTATATTTGCTTGTTAGGTTGGTTGCAGTGAGACTCTGTCCAGTTTTCAATGGCTATATTTGGTTGTTATACTAATCATTTATGCCTTGTTTATTTCAGTCATTCACAATGTGTTGTTCATTATGTGCAAATCGGAACTATGCCGCTCGACTGCATCAATACCAGTTTGAACGGCCATATTTGGTTCCAGTTATGCCTGGTGTAGTTAACACATGCCCTTTATTTCACTTTTACACATTTATCCAGTGTGATGTTTAAGCATTACCTACATTCTATTCATTTTCGACAATACCAGTTTGAATTGCAATATTTGATGGCTGTTAAGCCTGCTCTTGGTAACATTGTCTTCCATTTTATATGTACTTTAACAGCATGCTAAAACCAACACATTCAAGCTATCATTTGAAGATGATGTTGTTTACCTTTGCTATATTTGTTTGATGTTAAAGTTGTTGTACTTATCATGCCTTTCCACTACTTATGCAGGACAACAACGGGAGTGGCCACCATTTTCTGCCGAGGTTAGCTTCATCCCTCGGCTTGTACTCCCCCCATCGTTCCATAATGTAGTGCATATAGATCCAGGCCTAGACACTTGTTAGCTTCTAATATTGACTTGTTGCATGTAGGTACATATGCCCTTGGCAAGGAACCACACATCGACCCTTTTTGCGTATGGGGCAATGAGATATTCATGAACAAGCATCAAGTGAGGAAACTGATAAGGATTATTAGCAAAAAGATACGAATGATGGCAAGCAAATTATTTTTTTATGCTCTATCTAACACAACAGTGAGCTATAGGATGGTAACTACAAACTCTGCAGCCTTCTCTTTTTATTGCCCATAATGAGTTATTAGATAATAATGTCTGAATCTTTTTTGTTCGCAGTGGTTTCCGAAGCAGTTCACTCAAGATTACTTCACAAATTACATGATTGTTGGACACGCGATGAAGGTTAAAGTATTTCATCCAGACTACATTGAGCATCGAGAAGTCGTAATGAAGACGGTGAAGGATGGACGGGCAGCCATCACAAGGGGTTGTCCTAGAGTCATGCGCGCATTATGCATGGAGGAGGGCACAATATGGGCATTCTGCTTCACCTCCTCCAGCAACAAGAATGTCTTCCGCCTCTCTCTTTACAGTCTTTAGTACAACTGTGGTTCATCATTCTTTATTCGGTGCTTCTGTAGTACTTCAGTATATGTACCTGTGCAATGAATTATGCATTCGTGGTTGAACCTATATTTGTAATAAACATGGTTGGATATGAAATAAGTGATTGCCTACTTTCAAATTCAAAACATGTGATTTTTAAATTACGGGTTACACCGAACATGGTTTGTGAAAGCGAAACATCTGCGATAGACGTGGCGATCAAACACGTTTCTAGGATCCACTACGTGTGCGATCCATCTCCAATTCACACACGATCAGCCAAGAAAAAACATGTGCGATTAACAACAGCATCTGTAACATCCCAAATTTTCAATTTGGAATGTTATACATTAGGTCATCACTGCATAACATAATTTTTATTTGCTTTTGGCCTGATCTAGAAATTCAACGCAACTCAAGGACCCACGGAGAGAGTTGGGGATTTCGTTATTTTCATATTTGGGTTTTTCTCAAATTTTGAAAATAGGATCATTGATTTTATTTATTTTATCTTCAATTATTTCTATAATAAAAATATGAGAGAGGGAATAAAATGACTTTCCCAAAATAGAGAAATATTGAAGGTTTAATAAAAAAATCAAGTAAGATTTTATTTTCGGAGTTTTCTCGCTATTTTATTTGAATTTAGGAAAAATTGCACGTTTTTCAAAACTGCATTCTTGGGCCAAGAAAATGTTCATCTTGTTCTAAATATTTTTTTAGACGGTGAAAATTTGTTTTGGCATTTTTAGATTTTTATTTATTTTTCTAGGATTTTTCTTAGTTCGGCGGAATTATTTTAAAAAAAGTCTCCGCGCCCGACTGGGCCGAAGGCCCAGCCGAGCCAGGCCGGCCCGCGCCGCCGCCACCTTCCCCGCGCTGCGCCGCCGCCGACCCGGACTCCTCCTCCGCGCCGCCGCCGCCTTGCCCCTTCCCCAAGCCGCAGCCCCCCTCTTAAATAGCCGCCGCTTCCCTTCCCACCCTGCCACCCGCCCCGCCCCACCGCCGTTAGCAGCAACAGCAGCCGCCGCCGCCGAGATGTTGCCGCCAGTGCGCCGCCGCCGCCGAGTCGCCGCCGTCGCCCTTGCGCTGCCGCCACCTCCCGCCGTCGTCGCCCTTGCGCTGCCGCCGCCTCCCGCCGCCGCCGCCACAGCCCCGCCACCCCACGTCGCCCCGGCGCCGCACCGGAACCTCGCCGGAGCCCCGCCAGAGTCAAGCCAAGGTAGCCGCCCGCCGCCCCGGTTTTTTTAGAAACCCCTAGATTTCGTTTTTTTATAAATAGATCGGTTTTATTTTTTCCGGTTTATTTATTTAGCGAGCGTTCGCTCGTTCGTTCGTTCTAACGAACGCGTTCGTCATTTAGTTTTAGATAATGAACATTCATTCGTTAATCTGTTCATCAGTTTTTCTTTTTCTCGGATTTTCCGCGATTATTTCTGATCACGATTTCTGATCCGATTTTCGTTTTAGTTTATCTTTTCGCTCGTTTATTGGAATCAGGCGATTCAAGCGCCTGGAGTTTCGTCTCGAAGCCCTCTTTCCGTTTAACCAACTCAAACAAGTTTTTGCATCTATATAATTTGACTTAGATCCAGATTAGTAAACGAAATTTGTTTCTTTCGCTGTTTGACTTTCGTTGTTTCGTTCGATTTGATTCTTTTTGCAAACCGGAGTTCTTAAGTTGAACTTTCTGGTTAGATTTCTTATTTGAGTTTTACCCGTGCATTAGATGAGTACTTCTTGTATGCTTGTTTGTTTGCAATAGAGTACCCGGAGTGCGCCGCTTGCTACTTTGAATCTCTAGGTTTCATGGATCATCAGCAAGGCAAGTAACACTTTGATCATACCTCTTTACGACCCAGTTTTATTGCATTAGATAAATCCCCAAACATTGCATGATTAGGATCTAATTAAATTGTGGGTTTGGGGAAAGTAGATGAGGTAGAACCTATTACCTGTTTTATTATCAAACCCTTGGGAGTTACTTCTACGTTTGCTTATCATGCCATGCTATTCTAGTAGACGTGGATTGGGTGAGTGTATCCATGACAGATGTGAGATTGTTAATTAATGGTTTATTTAAGGTGGCAACTTTAATACACATCTGGGTGGATTGAGGCACCTGGGTATTCCAGCGATTGCCTGTTTTTCTTTATGGACCGCCACCCAGGCCCAAAGGGATCATGAGATTATTCATACTAGAAACTTCCGTGTGCGGCCACAAGCTACTATGGGCTCTAGCATAGTTGACTAAGTCGTGCGAACTCTTACACTGGTAGACTAGCAGATGTAGGGGATGTAGGTTGGTACTGTCTACGCAATCGTAATGTGCTAGCACTGCTGAAAGACTATGTCTCGGTCATCCGTTTCTCAAACACCATGTAGTGCGAGAATCCCAACAGAGGAGATCGAGTCTTGTGCGGAAAAGTGCGCAAACCTTTGCAGAGTGTATAAATTAATCATGGTTAGTCGTGTCCCCGGTTATGGACGTTTTGAGTATCTAGTACTTGGATTATCATGTGAATCTCATCATGTTACTATAATTAATATTGTTGGGTTTTAAAGATGATGCTTAATTGGGATTGGGAGGATGTCTATCTTCTCAATGTTT
Organism: Triticum urartu; assembly: GCF_003073215.2. Taxonomy (NCBI): domain Eukaryota; kingdom Viridiplantae; phylum Streptophyta; class Magnoliopsida; order Poales; family Poaceae; genus Triticum; species Triticum urartu. The sequence goes on from NC_053025.1 coordinate 162,939,422, forward strand.
ATGTCACGGCCCTAGATTGATGCTTGTAATTAGTTGCATTGGTGAGCTTCATGTCATCATTTTTAATCTTAGTGAAAATGGAAATGAGGAAATTTCAAGCCTATAAATTTTAATAAAAGGGCAAGAACCGAAAATTTTCACTCAGTGAATCCAAAATGCCATAGAAATATTTCTGACAATTTTGGCAAGAGTTATAAATCAAACCAAAATTTTGGAACATTTCTAAGGAATTATTTGGGCTCTGATTTTAAATCAATACTATATTTGAATTTGGAGATATACTCATATTATGTAAAGTTTATATCTCCAAATAATCTAAAACATTTTAAGTGCATTTGGATTTTCCCATTGTACAATATAAAAATATTCAGAGGAATGTTGCCACTGTTTTCAATTTGTTTGGAGTTTAAAACAGTGGCAAAATGAATTAATAAAAGAAAAATAGAACAGAAATAAAACAGAGCACAGAAAACCTACCTGGCACTTTTGGCCCAGCTCCTGTGCGGCCCAACAGGCCCAGCCCACTGGCCCCTGCCAGTCACCTGCTACCTCCCGCAAGGAGGACAGGAGCGCGTGGCCGCGGCGCGCTGGCACACGCCTCGCCAGCTCCTGCTTGCCATCGAGGGCCTGGATGCCTCCATGAGTGCCATGCCACCTCCCCGACCCCCCCCCCTCTCACTTCTCCCTCGCTCTCTGGACCTCCCTCCCCCTCGCTCCTCTGATTCCCCCCCATGGCCGAGCATGCCCGCCGCCGCTCACCGTTGCCGCACCCAGAGCCTCCCCCTCGACCCCTTGATGTGCCCAGTAGCTCCGCTACCTCATTCTCGACCTCCTCGTCAAGCCAAGCGACGCCGGACACCGCCGGACGCCCTCACCACCGTCTTCTTCAACCTCGGGCCACCAAGATCGCTGGCGACCGTGCGCCCGCTCTGACGCTTCCCCGAGCTTGCTGAGGCCACCGAACGAACCGCTATGAGCTCCTGCGTGGATCCCTCCTTCCTCCCCTTCGATTTCGAGCCGTAGACATCGCCCCCTTGACGACCGTAGCCGCCGCCGCTTGAGCTCGTCGTCGGCGCAGCTCCAGCGACCAAATGGTCACCCCGGCGAGTCCAACTTGCTCCCCGCATCGCGTACTGCCCCGCTAGACCTTCGCCTTGCTCGTTAGCACACCGCAGCGCTAACCCACACCAGCCCCGAACTCCGGCCACCCCCGCACCTCCCGTTGGTCTCCCTAGATGCGCGCGGGCATGGGCTATCCTCTGGTGCCCCTGGCGCGTCGATCCGTCGCCTCTGGTGAGTTCCGAGCAAACTCCGCCGCGGTTCGAGGTCACCGCCGGCGAAACTCCGGCAACTGTCGACGTGGCCACTTAGTTAGCACTAATCACTCACTAATTGACCTCCTGACCCACTTACATGTGGGCCCAGTGCCTAAACTATTTAGTTTAACTTTCTATTAGATTAGCACTAATTTCAGTGGGCCCCGCTTGTCAACTTTGACTTGGCCACGTCAGCTGGGGCCTCTGTAGCTGACTATGTGTCACTGACTAGTGGGCCACACCTGTTAGGTTTGACATGGACGGTCTTGTTGACCAGCTGACATCAGCATGACCTAATGCTGACGCAACATTTCCTTTCTGGAATTTAAATAAATCTTAAATGATTTATTATTTTCAGAAAATGGCCAAAACTTCTAAAAATCATAGAAATTCAACCATAACTCCAAATGAAATAAATTATATATGAAAAATTATCAGAAAAATTCAAGGAATCCATCTGTACCATTTTCATGCATGTTAGAACAACTTAAGGCCACTGTTTAGGACAAATCAAATGAATGGTATTTAAATAACCACATGTGGAGTTTGAATTTGAACTTTGCGTTCAAACCAACTTCATTTAATTGTGTTGCTAGTTGCATTAGCTCAATCAACAACATATTGCCATGTCATTATCATGCATCATGTTGTGCATTGCATTGATTGTGTTCCTTCTTTGTTGCCGGTGGTTGTCCCCTCTCGATAGACGTTGTACCGATGTTGTGATCATTGACACTTATGAAGACCCAATGATATCTTCAGAAGTGCCAGGCAAGCAAAACCCCTTGTTCATTCCGAAACAATCCCACTCTCTCACTCCTGCTCTCTTTTACTGCATTAGGACAACACGATTCCTCTGTTACTTGCTGCGGTAGTTGAACCCCTTATCCTCTGCATGACCTGTCATTGCCACAGTAAATAGATGAAACCCACTAGCATGGGTAGGAGTTGTTTGAGCCTTGATGTGCCTACTCATTCATGGTTGTTTGTCATGCCTGCTACTGCTTAGAGTTGAGTCAAGTCTGACTTATTAGCGATGAATCGGAGGTGTGTAAACATGTCCTACTGTTGGGAGCTAAGTGTGTGAACATGATTTGGTAAAGGTAGTGGTGAGAGGCCATGTAGGAGTACATGGTGGGTTGTCTCATTGCAGCCGTTCCTAGGAACTGAGTTCTGTGTCTATGATCCATGAACAGCTACTACCACTCATTGGGATCCTTAATTGACCCTCTCGGCTTCTTAATCACCCTAGTCCTCTGTCCAGGAGTTGCAACTAGTTTCTGGTGTCTGTAGGATATGTGTTGGCGGCCGTGCGTAGCGCTGACCCCAGGGTGGGCTATGTTGCGGTAGGTACACCGTGGCCGGGCATGCCAGGCGCCCGTTTGGTGTCTTGGAACCTTGTACACATCGTTCGGGGCCGTATGTGGAAACCTTGGCCGGACTCCCTGCGGATGGAACCTGGATAGGCGATAAACCTGGACTAGAGACTTGAGTGTTTAGGTAGGTCGTGGCCAACACCCTCGTTGGGCATCCGCTTGAAGGTTGCCGAGTACATGTCGTGTAAACGGCAGTAAGTGGTGAGAGCGTGTGTGAAGAAGTACACCCCTGCAGGGTTAACATCATCTATTCGAATAGCCGTGTCGGCGGTAATGGACTTCTGGGTTGCCTATAACAGTTCATAGACAAGTGAAAGTGGATACTCTAAAACTCGCAAGATAAGTGTGAGTGCTATGGATGGCCTTCTCGTAGGGAGACGGGGCGGATCCATAGTGGTGTATTGATATGGTGAATATGTGGACTCGTGTGCGCCACCTCAAAAGAGTTGCTTGCAGTCGTAGTTCAGGTTAGCCACTGAGTCAAAGCTGGCTTGCTGTAGTTAAACTCCACCACCCCCCCTTGTTGATACCGATCCATATGTAGCTAGTTCTGATGTAAGTCTTGCTGAGTACCTTTGTACTCACGTTTGCTTAATTTATGTTTTGCAGAGAGACTTCAGTCTCGCTAGTAGTTCCGTCTGGACTTCGACGTTTAGCTTGATACCTCAGCTACGATCTTGTGCCCTCGGCAGGATCTGGTAGATAGTCAGGCTTCTTAGCCTTTTTCATTTGTAGATGTCTGTTCTCAGACATGTTAAGCTTCCGCATATGCTTTGACTTGTATGCTATGATTGTTGGGTCATGAGACCCATGTTTGTAATATCTCGCTCCTCGGAGCCTAATGAATAAATACTTGAGTTGTAGAGTTATGTTGTGATTCCATGTTGTATTTACACATATTGAGCATATTGTTTGTATGATTGAAATGCTTGGTATGTGTGGGATCCGACAATCTAGTTGTTTATCCTTGGTAGCCTCTTATGGGGAAATGTAGTCTAGTGCTTCCATGAGCCATAGTAGTCCGCTACAGCCCGGTTCACCGGAGTCCTGTTAGCCCAGCACTACTGCTCAGGACACTTGACTGGCCAGCATGTGTTTCACTTCGTTCCTGTGTCTCTCCCTTCGGGGAAATGTCACGCGGTGACATCCGGAGTCCTGCCTAGCCTGCTACAGCACGGGTTCCCGGAGTCCTGTTAGCCCAGTGCTACAGCCCGGATTCACACGCTGCTGACCGACATGCTCGATGTGATTCATGTATGCCTGTCCCCATAGGTTAGTGCCGCTTTGGGTTCACGACAAGCCATGTCGGCCCGGGTTCTCTGTCATATGGATGCTAGCGACACTATCATATACGTGAGCCAAAAGGCGCAAACGGTCCCAGGCCATGGTAAGGCGACACCCGTGGGAATACCGTGCGTGAGGCCGCAAAGTGATATGAGGTGTTACCGGCTAGATCGATGTGACTTGGAATCAGGGTCCTGACAGCTTTGGTATCAGAGCCTGACTGCCTGTAGGATTACCAAGCCAACCGATCGAAGTTGAGTCTAGAAATGCCTTAGTTATGTAAGGGAATTGATTGTGAAAGGGAACGTAAGGCTCTTTTTACTCCTTATCCTCATGACCTTCTGATCTGAGTCATCTTATCTTTTCTACGGGGTTAAGAACTAGGTTTCTCTTCTATCTCTCAGGATGACGTGTTACTAAATCGTAGTTACCTAGGATTGTTGAGTTCAAGCCTCAGTTCAGTTCCTACTACTTCCATATGTTCATAGTTGGCACCGGAACCTTGATATGATGTTGTTAAGTGGTTATGCCACCATTTTTGCAGGTTGTCTCAAATCTTTTTGAGCAATTACAGCCATTATGATGTCCGAGTCATCCCAGGTCTCTAAATAGTCTGATGCATTTGCAAATCCTTTCTTTCCATTTCTGATATCCTTTTGGGCCATATTAACCACACTAATCGGTGAGTTGAGGCACTCTGTTGCCTCGACATATAGGTTGGAGCTAGTATTATGACCCTAGGTGTCTTAGAGGATCACCTAGTAATCTAGCCATGTCTTGTGTTCCCAGTGCGATGATTCTGGCCATCATTCTCGAAAGCATCCCGTGATGCCATTTAGTTAGTAGGTATTCTATTCCTGGGTTTTTGAACCCGAGATTCACCCTACTTCATGTTGTTAGTATTTGCTAGTTCCCTTAAGATATTAGTAACCTTTGCGATAGTCCTCGGGGTCCATGGTATTTCCTTCTTCCAAATACCATGAACCATTAAGGCAGAAGTTCTTTGAACCAAAAGATCACCATTAGAGTACTCCTGAGGAGTTCTTCATTCATAATTGTGATTCTGCCAGTTCCACCTTTCTGCATGAGTTATCCAGAAGAAATGTTTATCTTGCTCGACATACTAATCTATGCATCCACAACTCAGAAAGATATATGTTCCTTTGAGTCGTTCCTCTTTAGTTGTTTTCTGACCTTTGTCTATCAATTGATAGTCAAGAGTATGTGTGCATTTGTGCTCATCGATGCCTATTATTCTTGTGGTCCGTCAAGCCATTCTATTCCGGAATGACTAGGAGAAACAAACTCCAGTACCTCATCCATCTCTGGGATTGGGTCAAAGCAGTTGTATTCCACAGATCAGAATGCCAATCCAGCTTTTGTTCTGTTCTACCTTGGAGTGTTGCCTCCTTATGTCAGGATTGTCATGAGAATTGCACCACCTCTTATGAACTCTAGATACAGTGATACTTCTCACCATCATTATTCATTCCTCGGTTCCGTGTTATTGTAACCGGAACGCCGACAAGTGAGTCGTGATGTGTGAAATCAATACTCCTAGCAACTCCGTTGCTTGGTAGTTAATGGACAATATTCTCATTCTTAGCGTATTGGTTATTAAATCATCATTCTAAGATTGATCGTGCTACCTAGTCCATTTCCCTGGTGCACTCTTCGATCAAGAGTTGGGACTGTGTCTATCCTTGCTTATTTGATCATATCGTCTTGCCCTAAAAAGCAAGATTTTTCTCGAGCTTAGTAACATATCAGTGGTTCGTGATTTCCGAAGATCTTCTCGGATGTATTACCTGGTTGTCACCTGACCGGTATGTTGAGTTCGTGATTAAATGGGTTTTATTATAAATCACCCCTTCTCCAAGAATCTGTGTTGGATATCCCTGAGCTAGTTGGTTGAGCTAAACAACAACTTGGAGAGTTGGAAGATAAAGCTTGTCTGACTTAATTCATGTTAAGGGATATCTTTTCGTGTGTGTGCGTGTTGAAGAAAGATGATATCTCCATCGATTGGTCCTCGTGATCAGTTGTTGGATCTATTGCCTTGTCAAAACCTTGACTTGAGTATGGGCTATCGTCAAGCCAAATTAGAACCAACGATGTTCGTAATGTTGTCTTACTCATGGTTGATCCCTCGAGCATACACCATTACATCTTTTGGTCTGACCAATGCTATCACCGTGTTCACATGATGGTGGAAGTCCAGTGATATGGAAATTCCGATGAGTTGTTGTTGAGTCCATCAGCAGCATTTTGTCTCCTCCATGATTCATGTTGAACATCCAGCTAGCATTGGAAACTTGTGTAAGCATTTTTCTTCATGCTCTGTTCATGAAGTATCTGTCTGGATGAAAGAAGTGACTTCCTCTGGTTCACGTGCAATCGATGCAAGTTGCCGCCGTGAATTCGAGAAAGATTGTTTTTGTTTCCTCTGGAATCTTCCCAAATTAGTCGCGCATATGTGTGAAGTACTCTATGGTTTGATAGGTTGGCCGCCTCCATTCTATATGTGTTTCCTAGCACACCAAGCCACTGATTGATTTGTTCAAGGAGAAGAAGTTCCTTCTTAAGAATCATGACTTATGTCAGGACTTTGTTATCCTCGATGACGGTTCCCCAACCTAAACTTGGTAGTATTTTATTATAAGACTACCACGTGGTCATGCTTGTCTCGGACAACGTGTTCACCTGTTTGTAGCAAAACCAGCTCATATTTTGGAGCTTGGTATCGTAGCTCATTCCCCAAGAATCTCGCAACGTCATCTCGTCGAATTGCGTTGCAGACTTTCATTTTTCTTCCTAGACTTGATGAGTCTGGAATATCCTAACACCAACCAGATCTGAATCTCAGGCAGATATGATGGTTGGAACGTACTCCAAGAACTATAATATTGGTCACTGTGTAACCCGGTAAAGTGGATGTCGTGGATGACACACCCAGTTAGAAGATCTAATATTGTAGTATCTTGATTGAAGAAGTTGGCCACCTCTCCATAAGGATTTCGTAGGATTTACTCCAGAAGTTGTTCCTTATGGATCCTTTGTATTCTGAAGTCGGACCACTACTTGATGGCTATGTTGATGCTTTAAAGCATGACCATGGTAACCAGTACATCAAGGAGAACATTAGAAGCGGGGTGCTAAATGTCTCTCGGTCGATCATCCAAATTTTGTTCCCTTGGCCTCGCTAATGTGAAATCTGAGAAAGGGTTGTCCTTTCTATGCATCTGCATTGTCCATCACTATTCGTCAAGGTAGTAAGATGTGTTGCCAGGATCCTCGACTCGGATGTTGGTAGAACCTTGATGAATATGGAAATGCTCAAGTTCTTGAGAGCATGCGCAAGCAAAATCATCCCTTGCGTTGTCTTCAACAAGGTAGTCCACATCATCCAATCTAGTCGATATATGACATTCTTTCGAACCTCCTCGAATGATCGGTTGTGATTGCCTTAGGCTGGCATAAAGAGTTTCAATGATCATTATATCAAAAGTAATTCTTTTTGCCACTTAAGGGAATAATTCTACGAGTCACCCCTCTAAGATGTCCCGTTATGGAATCATGGCAATTATCTCCTCACTACCTTGAAAACCATGCACCATCCTACTCCAGCATGGAATTATTGCCTACCAATTTGAACCTTTGTCATATGTTTCTCTTCCATCATATCCGATGCATGTCTTGCCTCTTAGCTCCAGAGATGTTTCCATGTCTCATTCCATGAGTTGATCTTGTGATCATTAAGATGTTGCTCGAACCTCAGGAAGATCGTTTCTTCTTAAATTCTCCCTTTCTACTCGTTGTCATGTTGGATGTAGTTCCCAAAGCAAGACATCGAGATCAAGGTGATGCAATAAATCAACATCCTCGAGAAGACATCTGGATCGTGAAGATTGTGTTAGCTTGTGTCCCTCTGTCTTCTTACCTCATGACTTGAATCTCGGGACGAGATTCTTGTTTAGTAGGGGTGAGTTGTCACAGCCCTAGATTGATGCTTGTAATTAGTTGCATTGGTGAGTTTCATGTCATCATTTTTAATCTTAGTGAAAATGGAAATGAGGAAATTTCAAACCTCTAAATTTTAATAAAAGGGCAAGAACTGAAAATTTTCAATCAGTGAATCCAAAATGCCCTAGAAATATTTCTGACAATTTTGGCAAGAGTTATAAATCAAACCAAAATTTTGGAACATTTCTAAGGAATTATTTGGGCTCTGATTTTAAATCAATACTATATTTGAATTTGGAGATATACTCATATTATGTAAAGTTTATATCTCCAAATAATCTGAAACATTTTAAGTGCATTTGGATTTTCCCATTGTACAATATAAAAATATTCAGAGGAATGTTGCCACTGTTTTCAATTTGTTTGGAGTTTAAAACAGTGGCAAAATGAATTAATAAAAGAAAAACAGAACAGAAATAAAACAGAGCAGAGAAAACCTAACTGGCACTTTTGGCCCAGCTCCTGTGCGGCCCAACAGGCCCAGCCCACTGGCCCCTGCCAGTCACCTGCTACCTCTCGCAAGGAGGACAGGAGCGCGTGGCCGCGGCGCGCTGGCACGCGCCTCACCAGCTCCTGCTTGCCGTCGAGGGCCTGGATGCCTCCACGAGTGCCACGCCACCTCCCTGACCCCCCTCTCACTTCTCCCTCGCTCTCTGGACCTCCCTCCCCCTCGCTCCTCTGATTCCCCCCCCCCATGGCCGAGCATGCCCGCCGCCGCCGCTCACCGTTGCCGCACCCAGAGCCTCCCCCTTGACCCCTTAACGTGCCTAGTAGCTCCGCTACCTCGTTCTCGACCTCCTCGCCAAGCCAAGCGACGTCAGACGCCGCCGGACGCCCTCACTGCCATCTTCTTCAACCTCGGGCCACTGAGATCGCTGGCGACCGTGCGCCCGCTCTGACGCTTCCTCGAGCTTGCTGAGGCCACCGAACGAACCGCTATGAGCTCCTATGTGGATCCCCTCCTTCCTTCCCTTCGATTTTGAGCCGTAGACGTCGCCCCCTTGACGACCGTAGCCACCGCCGCTTGAGCTCGTTGTCGGCGCTGCTCCGGTGACCAAATGGTCACCCCGGCGAGTCCAACTTGCTCCCCGCATCGCGTAGTGCCCCGCTAGACCTTCGCCTCGCTCGTTAGCACACCGCAGTGCTAACCCGCACCAGCCCCGAACTCTGGCAGCCGCCGCGGGTTCCACTCCGGCGAACTCTGGCCACCCCCGCACCTCCTGTTGGTCTCCCTAGATGCGCACGGGCATGGGCTATCCTCTGGTGCCCATGGCGCGTCGATCCGTCGCATCTGGTGAGTTCCGAGCAAACTCCGCCACGGTTCGAGGTCACCGCCGGCGAGACTCCGGCGACTGTCGACGTGGCCACTTAGTTAGCACTAATCACTCACTAATTGACCTCCTGACCCACTTACATGTGGGCCCAGTGCCTAAACTATTTAGTTTAACTTTCTGTTAGATTAGCACTAATTTCAGTGGGCCCCGCTTGTCAACTTTGACTTGGCCACGTCAGCTTTGACCGGGTCCCACATGTCAGCCTCTGTAGCTGACTATGTGTCACTGACTAGTGGGCCACACCTGTTAGGTTTTACATGGATGGTCTTGTTGACCAGCTGACATCAGCATGACCTAATGCTGACGCAACATTTCCTTTCTGGAATTTAAATAAATCTTAAATGATTTATTATATTCAAAAAATTCCCAAAACATCTAAAAATCATAGAAATTCAACCGTAACTCCAAACGAAATAAATTATATATGAAAAATTATCAGAAAAATTCAAGGAATCCATCTGTACCATTTTAATGCATGTTAGAACAACTTAAGGCCACTGTTTAGGACAAATCAAATGAACGGTATTTAAATAACCACATGTGGAGTTTGAATTTGAACTTTGGGTTCAAACCAACTTCATTTAATTGTGTTGCTATTGCATTAGCTCAATCAACAACATATTGCCATGTCATTATCATGCATCATGTTGTGCATTGCATTGATTCTGTTCCTTCTCTGTTGTCGGTGGTTGTCCCCTCTCGATAGACGTTGTACCGACGCTGTGATCGTTGACACTTGAAGACCCAATGATATCTTCAGAAGTGCCAGGCAAGCAAAAACCCCTTGTTCATTCCGATACAATCCCACTCTCTCGCTCCAGCTCTCTTTTACTGCATTAGGACAACACGATTCCTTTGTTACTTGTTGTGGTAGTTGAACCCCTTATCCTCTTCATGACCTGTCATTGCCACAGTAAATAGATGAAACCCACTAGCATGGGTAGGAGTTGTTTGAGCCCTGATGTGCCTACTCATTCATGCTTGTTTGTCATGCCTGCTACTGCTTAGAGTTGAGTCAGGTCTGACTTATCAGGGATGAATCGGAGGTGTGTAAACATGTCCTACTGTTGGGAGCTAAGTGTGTGAACACGATTTGGTAAAGGTAGTGGTGAGAGGCCATGTAGGAGTACATGGTGGGTTGTCTCATTTCAGCCGTTCCTAGGAACTGAGTTCTGTGTCTGTGATCCATGAACAGCTACTACCACTCATTGGGATCCTTAATTGACCCTCTCGGCTTCTTAATCACCCTAGTCCTCTGTCCAGGAGTTGCAACTAGTTTCTAGTGTTTGTAGGATATGTGTTGGCGGCCGTGCGTAGCGCTGACTCCAGGGGTGGGTTATGTTGCGGTAGATACACCGTGGCCGGGCATGCCGGGCGCCCGTTTGGTGTCTCGGAACCCTGTACACATCGTTCGGGGTCGTATGTGGAAACCTCGGCCGGACTCCCTGCGGATGGAACCTGGATAGGCGATAAACCTGGACTAGAGACTTGAGTGTTTAGGTAGGTCGTGGCCAACACCCTCGTTGGGCTTCCGCTTGAAGGTTGCCGAGTACATGTCGTGTAAACGGCGGTAAGTGGTGAGAGCGTGTGTGAAGAAGTACACCCCTGCAGGGTTAACATCATCTATTCGAATAGCCGTGTCGGCGGTAATGGACTTCTGGGTTGCCTATAACAGTTCATAGACAAGTGAAAGTGGATACTCTAAAACTCGCAAGATAAGTGTGAGTGCTATGGATGGCCTTCTCGTAGGGAGACGGGGCGGATCCATAGTGGTGTATTGATATGGTGAATATGTGGACTTGTGTGCGCCACCTCAAAAGAGTTGCTTGCAGTTGTAGTTCAGGTTAGCCACTGAGTCAAAGCTGGCTTGCTGAAGTTAAACTCCACCCCCCCCTTGCCGATACCGATCCATATGTAGCTAGTTCTTATGTAAGTCTTGCTGAGTACCTTTGTACTCACGTTTGCTTAATTTATGTTTTGCAGAGAGACTTCAGTCTCGCTAGTAGTTCCGCTTGGACTTCGACGTTTAGCTTGATACCTCAGCTACAATCTTGTGCCCTCGGCAGGATCTGGTAGATAGTCAGGCTTCTTAGCCTTTTTCATTTGTAGATGTCTGTTCTCAGACTTGTTAAGCTTCCGCATGTGCTTTGACTTGTATGTTATGATTGTTGGGTCATGAGACCCATGTTTGTAATATCTCGCTCCTCGGAGCCTAATGAATAAATACTTGAGTTGTAGAGTTATGTTGTGATGCCATGTTGTATTTACACATATTGAGCATATTGTGTGTATGATTGAAATGCTTGGTATGTGTGGGATCCGACATTCTAGTTGTTTATCCTTGGCAGTCTCTCTTATGGGGAAATTTAGTCTAGTGCTTCCATGAGCCATAGTAGTCCGCTACAGCCCGGTTCACCGGAGTCCTGTTAGCCCAGCACTACTGCTCAGGACACTTGACTGGCCGGCATGTGTTTCACTTCGTTCTGTTGTCTCTCCCTTCGGGGAAATGTCACGCGGTGACATCCGGAGTCCTGCCTAGCCTGCTATAGCCTGGGTTCCCGGAGTCATGTTAGCCCAGTGCTACAGCCCGGATTCACACGCTGCTGACCAACATGCTCGATGTGATTCATGTATGCCTGTCCCCATAGGTTAGTGCCGCTTTGGGTTCACGACTAGCCATGTCGGCCCGGGTTCTCTGTCATATGGATGCTAGCGACACTATCATATACGTGAGCCAAAAGGCGCAAACGGTCCCGGGCCATGGTAAGGCGACACCCGTGGGAATACCGTGGGTGAGGCCGCAAAGTGACATGAGGTGTTACCGGCTAGATCATTGTGACTTGGAATCGGGGTCCTGACAGTTTAACAACTACCATGATAGTTAAATAAAATTTATTCCTTTGCAGTAGGGAAAAATTGGCTTTATGCAAAAACTGTAACCATAGAGCTTACCACTAGCCATATATGCATGTAGTATAGCTTTATTCTTCCATTACTCTCTATGTGTTACATTACCAGCATATTCCATGTGCTGACCCGTTTTCGGGCTGCAACGTTCATGTTGCAGACTTTTCAGACGACGAGTAAGGTGCCTTTAGGTCGTGGTTCTATAATCAGTGATGCCGTTGGAGTTGATGGACTCACTTATTTTCCAAGCCTTCCACTATTATCGTTATTAGATGGCCTTAAGCCATATTTACTGTAATAAGTTCTCTTTTGAGACATTCGATGTAATAAGTGTGTGATTGCTACTCTGTTATAAATCCTTCAAGTACTGTGCGTGTCAGCATTACTGATCCAGGGATGACACTAAAGCACAGAGATCGGACTGTTTGAGGTCCGGTCGCTACAAGATGGTATCAGAGCACACGCTGACTGTCGGACATGACCACTAAGATAAAGCCCTGGATCAATACTCCCTCTTCTCATTTCTGACTCCATCTTTTCTACTCTTTTAGGATGGCGGATGCAAGGAACAAGTTCACGCAACCGGATGAAGATACACCCTTTGGACGTCACTTGAAGAAAGTCACTAGATATCTGAACATCGGAGTACCAAGCTTCACCGGAACCTACAACGCCACTTTACCTAAAGAGGAGCGCTGGATGATTCAAGGTCAAGTTCCAGGAAGGACGTTCATGCCCATCACTGAGCCCATAGAGTTTTCCTTTGATGCACCAACCTAGAGTCTAGGAAAGAGCATGGCAGCCCACATCACTATGGGACACATTGGAGAGGTCTACCACAAGGATCTCAAGGATACTATCTACCAGATTTGTGGGCGCCGAGATGAGCAATGGGAGATGATCAGCACCAGGAAGGATAGATCCATTGCAGCTTTCATCCAGGAGTTAAACCAGCACATTCGACACTAGGAGAACCAGATGTGCACAGGCATGATAGACCTGAAGAAGGCCCTAACCAAGATCACGGAGCTGGAAGAAGAACTCAAGTCTACACGCGATGGATATGAGGAGGAAATATCAACACTTGTGGAGAAGAATGATGATCTGAAAAAGAAGCTAAAAGTATTCATGGGACTCCTGCAACTTGAGGAGAAGACGAAGATTGCACTTGTCCAGAGAACTACATCATCATCGACAACACCGACTCGGACCCAGACGATAGCGATGATGAGTATGTTGATGAAGCTAGAGCAGATATCATGGAGTCTTCATCGGAGCAGTTTTTCTAGTCGACCACCATAACAGTAGTAGTATTCTCCCATGTATCTAGTATAGCCCGAGCACTTTGTAATGATAGATAGACCGTTGTATGCCCTTGTTTGAATTGAATGAAGTGATTTTGTTTGCATTTTGCCTCATGTGCATATGGGTAGTGTTTTCCCTCTAGACCTCATTCTATTATATATTCTCATCTTTTCTGAACCCCAGATGCCTCCGAGACATGATAATGGATTTGATTTCCCACCGGAGCTCACTCAGTTGATCCAGCAGCAGAATACGTTGATGCAGTTGCTAGTCCAGAATCAGAATCAGGGGAACAACAACTACAACCCACCACCGCCACCACCTGTGGATCACTTAACCCGTTTTCTTAGGCTGAATCCGACGGTGTTCTCTAGTAGCACCGAGCCTATAGTAGAAGATGACTGGCTCCGCAAGATTGGAAGGGAGTTAACCACTACAGGATGTACTGATGCTGAGAAGGTGCGTTTTGCCGAACATCAGTTGGATGGACCAGCAGCATCATGGTGGGAGAATTACACTGTCACCTACCCTATAGCCACGGTGACATGGGACCAATTTCAGCGGGCTTTCCGTACTGCCCATGTGTCAGCAGGAGCTATGGCCATGAAGAAGCGTGAGTTTCGCAACTTGCGCCAAGGAGGACGGACAGTTGGCCAGTATGTGGATGACTTTAGTAAGCTAGCACGTTATGCCCCAGATGACGTTGCTACGGATGCAGCTAAGAAGGAGAAGTTTTTGGAAGGACTGAATGATGAGTTGAGCATGCAGTTGATGGTAGCAAGCTTCAACAACTACCAGGAGTTGGTAGATCGCGCTCTTATGATTGAAGGGAAGCAGCAGCAGATTGAAAACCGCAAGAGGAAGTATGGACAAGGAAAGTACAATTCTGGAGCTCAGCAAAAGCCACGTTTTACCCATAAACCGGGAGGACATTTTCAGCATACCCATGGAGGAGGTAGCTCGCACAATCATATGGCCCCAAGAATGGTAATGGGAATGGAGGAAGTAACGGCCAGAACCGTACCAACCCATCAACACCAGCCAAGAGAGATCTGAGCCAAGTCACTTGCTATAAGTGCCAGAAGACTGGAAATTATGCCAATGAATGTCCTGAAGCCCAGAGTGGAAATGGAAATGTAAGCTCTGTGAAGAAGCCGAACCCTTTCAATAGGGGACAGGTGAACCACGTTAACGTGGAGGAGGTTGAAGCTCAGCCAGATGCAGTAATAGGTAAGTTTTTGGTTAAGTCATTTACTGCACTCGTTCTTTTTGATACTGGTGCATCACATTCATACATCTCAAGGGGATTTGTGGATAAGTATAAACTGCCAACCCAAGCCCTTAGGTCACCCATGTTAGTAACCTCGCCTGGAGCAGAGTATACGGCTAGTCTATGGTGTGATCGGTTACCATTAAGGATTGGTAACTATGTATTTCCCTCGGACCTAATAGTATTGTAATCTCAAGGATTGGATGTGATATTAGGCATGGATTGGTTATCGAAGTATGGAGGGAACATTGAATGCGCCAGTAAGTCAATTTTGCTTACGACGCCAGAAGGAAGAAGGATCAAGTATGTATCCTGGCATGTGCCGAAGAGGACTCAAGTAAATTCCTTATCAGGAGTTGTGCAGGAGGAAGTACCAGTGGTGAAGGATTTCCCTGACGTATTTCCGGAGGAGTTGCCAGGCATGCCACTGGATAGAGATATGGAGTTTTTGATTGAGCTTTTGCCAGGCACAGGGCCCATATCTAAGAGATCATACAGGATGCCCGCAAAAGATTTGGAGGAGATTAAGAAGCAGATTAAGGATTTACTGGATAAAGGTTATATACGCCCAAGTTCTTCACCTTGGGGATCGCCAGTACTTCTAGTGGAGAAGAAGGATGGATTGTTAAGGATGGTTGTTGATTATCGAGGATTGAACAAAGTAACAATCAAGAACAAGTACCCACTGCCGATGATCAATGATCTGCTTGATCGATTGCAAGGAGCTAAGGTATTTTCCAAGATCGATCTGCGATCAGGATACCATCAGTTGAAGATTCGAGAGCAGGATATACCTAAGACGGCTTTTACCACCAGGTATGGGTTGTACGAGTATACCGTTATGTCATTTGGTCTGACTAACGCACCTGCATATTTCATGAACATGGTGAACAAGGTGTTTATGGAGTTTTTGGATAAGTTCGTCGTGGTGTTCATTGATGATATTTTGGTCTACTCAAAGAACGGAGAGGAGCATAAGGAGCATTTGCGTTTGGTACTTGGGAAGCTCAGAGAACATCAGCTATATGCCAAGTTTAGCAAATGTGAGTTTTGGTTGAAGGAAGTTGGATTCCTCGGACATGTTATATCCGGAGAAGGTATAGCAGTAGATCCCACCAAGGTTGTCACTGTGACAAATTGGGAAGCACCAACAACAGTTGGAGAGATCCAGAGTTTTCTTGGACTTGCAGGATACTACCGGAGATTCATTGAGAATTTCTCAAAAATTGCGAAGCCTATGACGGAGTTGTTGAAGAAGGATACCAAGTTCAAATGGACTGAGGAATGTGAGGCCAGTTTCCAAGAGTTGAAGAAACGTTTGGTTACCTCACCAGTATTGATTCTGCCAGATCAGAGCAAGGATTATGAGGTGTATTGCGACGCTTCACGTCAAGGACTTGGAGCAGTGCTTATGCAGGAGGGAAGAGTTGTTTTGTATGCTTCACGACAGTTGAAACCTCATGAGTTGAATTATGCCACGCATGATTTGGAGTTAGCAGCCGTAGTGCATGCATTGAAGACTTGGAGACATTTTCTCATTGGAAACCATTGTGAAGTATACACGGATCACAAGAGTTTGAAGTATATTTTCACGCAGAAGGAGCTAAATCTCAGGCAAAGGAGATGGTTGGAGCTCATCAAGGATTATGATATGAGATTGCATTATCATCCCGGAAAGGCTAACGTAGTAGCCGATGCGCTGAGCCGTAAGATCCATGTCAACACACTAATGACGAGACATTTAACGAAGAATTAGCCGAAGACCTTCGTGAGCTATGTTTGGAGATAGTTCCGAGAAGCTACGTTGCAGCATTGGAGATCCAATCTACTTTGATGGATAAGATCAGAGAAGATCAGAAGACTGACAAGGAGGTTGCCTCTATAAAGGAGAAGATGAGCAAAGGAAAAGTTAAAGGATTTCGTGAGGATGAGCACGATACCCTATGGTTTGAAGACCGTGTTTATGTGCCTAACGACCTGGAGATCAGGAAGTTGATTCTGCAGGAGGCCCATGATTCACCATATTCGATTCACCCAGGAAATACCAAGATGTATTTGGATTTGAAGGATACTTTCTGGTGGACCGGAATGAAGAAGGATATTGCGGGGTATGTAGCGGTTTGTGATGTATGTTAGAGAGTAAAGGCAGAGCATCAGAAGCCGACAGGATTGCTACAGCCATTGCCGATACCCGAATGGAAGTGGGATAAGCTAGGCATGGATTTTATCACGGGATTACCCAGGACCCGCTCAGGCTATGACTCGATATGGGTAGTAGTCGATCGCTTGACGAAGGTAGCTCATTTCATCCCAGTGAAGACCACTTAGACCAGTGCTAAGTTGGCAAAGATATACATGACCAGGATCGAATGTCTGCATGGAGTTCCAAGGACCATTGTATCAGATAGAGAAACCCAGTTTACCTCAAAGTTTTGGAATCAATTGCACGAAACTTTGGGTACCAGGCTAGAATTCAGTACAGCTTTTCATCCACAGACAGATGGACAGACCGAGAGAGTCAATTAGATTTTGGAGGATATGCTGAGAGCTTGTGCGCTAGATTATGGATCTAGTTGGGACGATAATTTGCCATATGCAGAGTTCTCCTACAACAACAGTTATCAATCCAGTTTGAAGATGGCCCCTTTCGAAGCCTTGTACGGGAGAAGGTGCAGAGCACCATTGTCATGGGACAAAGTAGGAGACCGCCAGTTGTTTGGACCGGATTTGATTAAGGAATCTAAACAAAAAGTGAAATTAATTCGTGATAGGCTCAAGGTAGCCCAGTCCGGGCAGAAGAGCTACGCATATTCTAAATGCAAGGAGACAGTTTACGACGTCGGAGACCAAGTTTATCTTTGAGTATCTCCACTTCGGGGAGTTAAGCGCTTTGGAGTTAAGGGAAAGTTAACGCCACGTTTTGTTGGACCATACAAAGTTTTGGAACGTATGGGAGAAGTTGCCTACAAGTTGGAATTGCCTGAAGGATTGTCAGGAGTTCACAACGTGTTCCACGTCTCCCAGTTGAAGAAGTGCCACACAGAGATGGCGGACATACCGCTGAGAGATACAGTGCCGCTGGAAGCAATTCAGTTGGATAGTGATTTGACCTATGAGGAGAAACCAGTCAAGATTCTCGAGTATGCCAGCCGAGACACCCGCAGCAAGGTTATCAAGTTTTGCAAAGTCCAGTGGAACCACCACACCGAGGACGAAGCCACCTGGGTGCGAGAGGAAGAACTGCTGAAGGACCACCCTCACCTATTTTCTAGCCAACCTGAATCTCGAGGGCGAGATTCATCTTAAGGGGGGTAGATTTGTAACATCCCAAATTTTCAATTTGGAATGTTATACATTAGGTCATCACTGCATATCATAATTTTTATTTGCTTTTGGCATGATCCAGAAATTCTACGCAACTCAAGGACCCACGGAGAGAGTTGGGGATTTCGTTATTTTCATATTTGGGTTTTCCTCAAATTTTGAAAATAGGATCATTGATTTTATTTATTATATCTTCAATTATTTCTATAATAAAAATATGAGAGAGGGAATAAAATGACTTTCCCAAAATAGAGAAATATTGAAGGGTTAAAAAAATCAAGTAAGATTTTATTTTCAGAGTTTTCTCGCTATTTTATTTGAATTTAGGAAAAATTGCACGTTTTTCAAAACTGCATTCTAGGGCCAAGAAAATGTTCATCTTGTTCTAAATATTTTATTTAGACGATGAAAATTTGTTTTCGCATTTTTAGATTTTTATTTATTTTTCTAGGATTTTTCTTAGTTCGGCGGAATTATTTAAAAAAAAGTCTCTGCGCCCGACTAGGCCGAAGGCCCAGCCGAGCCAGGCCGGCCCGCGCCGCCGCCACCGACCCGGACTCCAAGTCCGAGCCGGACTCCTCCTCCGCGCCGCCGCCGCCTTGCCCCTTCCCCAAGCCACAGCCCCCCCCTCTTAAATAGCCGCCGCCGCCCTTCCCACCCCGCCACCCGACCCGCCCCACCGCCGTTAGCAGCAACAGCCGCCGCCGCCGAGTCACCGTCGCCGCCCTTGCGCCGCCGTCGCCTCCCGCCATCGCCGCCGCAGCCCCGCCACCCCACGCCGCCCTGCCGCCGCACCGGAACCCTGCCGAAGTCGAGCCGAGGTAGCCGCCCGCCGCCCCGGTTTTTCTAAAGAAACCGATCCGGGTTTTTTAGAAACCCCTAGATTTTGTTTTTTTATAAATAGATCGATTTTATTTTTTCCGGTTTATTTATTTAGCGAGCGTTCGCTCGTTTGTTCATTCTAACGAACGCGTTCGTCGTTTAGTTTCAGATAACGAACGTTCGTTCGTTAATCTGTTCGTCAGTTTTTCTTTTTCTCGGATTTTCCGTGATTATTTCTGATCGCGATTTCTGATCCGATTTTCGTTTTAGTTTATCTTTTCGCTCGTTTATCGGAATCAAGCGATTCAAGCGCCTGGAGTATCGTCTCGAAACACTCTTTCCGTTTAACCAACTCAAACAAGTTTTTGCATCTGTAAAATTTGACTTAGATCCAGATTAGTAAACGAAGTTTGTTTTCTTTCGCTCTTTGACTTTCGTTGTTTCGTTCGATTTGATTCTTTTTGCAAACCGGAGTTCTTAAGTTGAACTTTCTGGTTAGATTTCTTATTTGAGTTTTACCCGTGCATTAGATGAGTACTTGTTGTATGCTTGTTTGTTTGCGATAGAGTACCCGGAGTGCACCGCTTGCTACTTTGAATCTCTAGGTTTCATGGATCATCAGCAAGGCAAGTAACTCTTTGATCATACCTCTTTACTACCCAGTTTTATTGCATTAGATAAATCCTCAAACATTGCAAGATTAGGATCTAATTAAATTGTGGGTTTTGGGAAAGTAGATGAGGTAGAACCTATTACCTGTTTTATTATCAAACCCTTGGGAGTTACTTCTACGTTTGATTATCATGCCATGCTATGCTAGTAGACATGGATTGGGTGAGTGTATCCATGACATATGTGAGATTGTTAATTAATGGTTTATTTAAGGTGGCAACTTTAATACACATATGGGTGGATTGAGGCACCTGGGTATTCCAGCGATTGCTTGTTTTTCTTTATGGACCGCCATCCAGGCCCAAAGGATCATGAGATTATTCATACTAGAAACTTCCGTGTGCAGCCACAAGCTACTATGGGCTGTAGCATAGTTGACTAGGTCATGCGAACTCTTACAGTGGTAGACTAGCAGATGTAGGGGATGTAGGTTGGTACTGTTTACCCGATCGTAATGTGCTAGCGCTGCTGAAAGACTATGTCTCGGTCATCCGTTTCTCAAACACCATGTAGTGTGAGAATCCCAACGGAGGAGATCGAGTCTTGTGGGGAAAAGTGCGCAAACCTCTGCAGAGTGTATAAATTAATCACGGTTAGCCCTGTACCCGGTTATGGACGTTTTGAGTATCTAGTACTTGGATTATCATGTGAATCTCATCATGTTACTTTAATTAATATTGTTGGGTTTTAAAGATGATGCTTAATTGGGACTGGGACGATGTCTATCTTCTCAATGTTTAACAACTACCATGATAGTTAAATAAAATTTATTCCTTTGCAGTGGGGAAAAATTGGCTTTACGCAAAAACTGTAACCATAGAGCTTACCACCAGCCATATATGCATGTAGTATAGCTTTATTCTTCCATTACTCTCTATGTGTTACATTGCCAGCATATTCCATGTGCTGACCCGTTTTTGGGCTGCAACGTTCATGTTGCAGACTTTTCAGACGACGAGTAAGGTGCCTTTAGGTCGTGGTTCTATACTCAGTGATGCCGTTGGAGTTGATGGACTCACTTATCTTCCAAGCATTTCGCTGTTATCGTTATTAGATGGCCTTGAGCCATATTTACTGTAATAAGTTCTCTTTTGAGACATTCGATGTAATAAGTGTGTGATTGCTACTCTGTTATAAATCCTTCAAGTACTGTGCGTGTCAGCATTACTGATCCAGGGATGACACTAAAGCACAGAGATCGGACTGTTTGAGGTCTGGTCGCTACAGCATCGCACACAGTTCTTTCTTATTAAATGTATGCGATAGTACCTTATCACACACGCTTTGCAATTATGGATTGTTTGTGATGTTGTGTGCACCGCAAATGTTTGGGCATAGAAGAACGCGTGTGATGTACATACTAAAGGAAACGTATTCCTTGGATTGACTGTGTGGAATGTAAATACGAACAGAAACATTTAGCAGGGACTGACTGTGTGGGATGTATATAACACCCTCGATGCGACTATAGCTCCCACGTGTCGAGGCACGACTTAGAGATATAATCGCATTGAAGGCATATGTCGCAAGTTAGGCAATCTTCACAAACATCCCATGTAATATAATAATAAAAGGGGAGATAACATAGTTGGCTTACACTCTCCACGTCAATCAGGTACATAAATAACATTACATCATCCAAACACTCATGGCCCGACTACGGCGCCAAAATAAAGAGAACCCAACATGCGACAACGGTCCCGTTCACCCCCGACTGGGCACTACTACTGACCGTCGGGAAAGGAAACATAGTATCGTTGAGAGTCTTCGTCGAACTCCCACTTGAGCTCATACGCGTCTCCTGGAGCGGAATCATCAGGCCCTGCATCTGGTGTAATAGTAATCTGTGAGCCACAGGGACTCAGCAATCTCGCACCCTCGCAATCAAGACTATTCAAGCTTATAGGTAAGGCAAGGTAAAATATGAGTGGAGCTGCAGCAAGCTACTAGCAAGTATGGTGGCTAACTTATTCGCAAAAGAGAGCGAGAAGAGGAGGCAAAGCACGAGCGAGAAGCTAGAGAACAACCTGCGCAAACATTACTCCAACACCGTGTCCACTTCCCGGACTCCGCCGAGAAGAGGCCATCACGGTAACACACTCAGTTGATTCATTTTAATTAAATTAAGGTTCAAGTTATCTACAACCGGACATTAACAAATTCCCATCTGCCCATAACCGCGGGCACGGCTTTCGAAAGTTCAATCCCTGCAGGGGAGTCCCAACTTAGCCCATGACAAGCTCTCACGGTCAACGAAGGAATAGACCTCCTCCCAAGATGTTCCGATCAGACTCGGTATCTTGGTAATTCAAGACACTTCGACAGGTTAAAACAAGACCAGCAACACCGCCCGAATGTGCCGACAAATCCCGATAGGAGCTGCACATATCTCTTTCTCAGGGCACACTCAGATGAACACTACGTACAACTAAAACCAACCCTCAAGTTGCCCCGAGGTGGCGCTGCAAGTGGCTCTATTTGGACCAACACTCAGAGGAGCACTGGCCCGGGGGGGTTTAAAATAAGATGACCCTCGGGCTCCGGAAACCCAAGGGAAAAAGAGGCTAGGTGGCAAATGGTAAGACCAATGTTGGGCATTGCTGGAAAAGCTTTAATCAAGGCGAAATATCAAGGGGTTCCCATTATAACCCAACCGCGTAAGGAACGCAAAAATCCGGGAACATAACACCGATATGACGGAAACTAGGGCGGCAAGAGTGGAACAAAACACTAGGCGAGAGGCCGAGCCTTCCACCCTTTACCAAGTATATAGATGCATTAAGATAACAAGGTAATATAATGATATCCCAACAAGTAAATAAAAGATGTTCCAACAAGGAACGGCCTCCAATCTTCACCTGCATCTAGCAACGCTATAAGAGGGGCTGAGCAAAGCGGTAACATAGCCAATCAACGGTTTGCTAGGACAATGGTGGGTTAGAGGTTTGAAATGGCAATTTGGGAGGCTTGCAAGCAAGTGGTAGGCATCGTAGCAATTGCACAGCAAAAGAGCGAGCAACTAGCATAGCAAAGATAGTAGTGATTTCGAGGGTAGGATCATCTTGCCTGCACAGTTGTCAGAGTTGACTGGATCCTCAAAAGCAAACTCAACGGGCTCCTCGTTAGCGAACTCATCTCCCGGCTCTACCCAAACAAGACAAACAAGCAACAAGGATACAATCAACCACGTGCAAACTCAAACAACACGATGCAAAGATGATATGCTATGCGGGATGCGATGCGGGATGCAAAATGCAAGATATGACAGGAAATGCATGAACCTGGCCTCAACTTGGAATTCCAAGTGTGCCACTAGAAAGATGAGATGAAATCGCTTGAAAACGATATAAAGAACGCCGGAATCGGAGTTACGGTTTGGAAATGGCAAGCGTTTCAAAAATGACACCGCTCTGCGATTTACAGCAAGTAGGCATCTAAATGCAACGAGATGAACATGCTACAGCACCCAAACATGACAACAAAATACATGGCAGGGATGCACACAAGATGCTTAATAAAAGTCTAGCACTGGGCTACGGCCAATTCATCCATTAACAGGTTCAAAAAAGCATGGCAAAAACGCAAATGGTAAACAGATCTCAGACTTAGTGAAATTAACACTTGTCTGAAATTTCAGATCATATAGCCCTCTTCGGAGCAACAACTTGGTGAAATTAACACTTGTCTGGAAATTTCAGATCATATAGCCCTCTTCGGAGCAACAAAACAACATGCTACAGGACCTGAACATGAGCAAAGAAAACATGGCATGGAGCTACATCAACAAGCTTAACAAAAGTCCCTAGTGACCTTGAGTCAAAAGGGATCCAAAATAACTACAAGCACACGAACATAGCAAAAACATAATCAGTTTTCAGTATTAGTGAAAAACTAGGACATGCTGAAACAATAACTCAAGAAGGCACTTTTACGAGCTCGATGCACTCACTCACGAGTGCAAGTCATGGCAAGACAAGCATACATCCCTTAAGAAGGCACAAAATGCAAGCTAGACATGGCAAGAACAATGGCATAGCTATGCACGGATCAACTACAAATAACATCGGCAAAATCGCAAACAAGTTGACGATCTGCCCAGATTCACACGAAGCAAAAGTAGAGCTCGATTGACTCAAGCTAGGGTGCTCCATAATTGCAAACAAAGACATGGATGGATAGAGCACTACAATATTAACAAAACTCCCTTATGATCATCCTCAAAAGAGCAACGGATCACTAGGAAACAACACATGAACATATGGCATCATGAGATAAACAAACCCCAGGACTTAGTGAAATCAAAGTCCCTGAAAAACAGATATAGCAAGTGCACCACTTTGCAAGCTTGCACAAGTCACCACACACATCCAAAAATACATGGGTTGCACCTCTAGAAATGACAAAACCCTACAAAACATATGAAGAACTCACGGGCATATCATGCACACATTAATCATGGCAAAAATGACAAAAGTGCTAAACGGAGTAAGCAGATCTGACAATTAACTCAAGTAGCCCTCTTCTAACAGCATTTCGGGCATCAAGATGAGCTCAAATGAAAATGATGCAATGGAATGAAATGATGTACTCTCTGAGATGAACATTTTGATATGCTATATGCCCAAATCGGAGCTACGGATGCAAAGTTACGGGCCCGGAACAGAGGCACTTGGATCTGCAATTCGGGAGTTAGCAAAAAAAACACTCCTAGGGTTACTGTAGCTGCCTCAGGATCTGGATCGGGGCGCGCCTCTCCGAGGATCGCCGGATCCTCACCGGAGCTCGCCGGCGGGCTGGTCGGCGACGACGGCGGCTGGTGCGGGGCGGCAGGGCAGCGGGGCGGCGCGGGGGCGGCGCGGGGCGGCGGCGCGGCGCGGGCGGTCGGCGGCGTGCTTGCTCCGGCGGCGCGGCAATGGCGCTCACGGTGGCGCGGCGAGAAAAGGCGGCCCGGCGGCTCGGGAGCTCCTCTCCCTGGAGCCTGGCGCGGAGGGGCGGAGGGGAACGGGCCCCGCGGGCCG
Organism: Triticum urartu; assembly: GCF_003073215.2. NCBI lineage: Eukaryota > Viridiplantae > Streptophyta > Magnoliopsida > Poales > Poaceae > Triticum > Triticum urartu. The sequence goes on from NC_053025.1 coordinate 162,964,073, forward strand.
GCGGCGGCGGGAGGCAGCGAAGTGGGCGCGGCGGCCATGTGGCTTCGAGAGATTGGCCCGGGCGATTCGGCGAGGGACACGTCCGGCCGTCCGGATTTTTGTCCGGCGGCTGGAGGAGGAGGGGACTAGGGTTTGATCTCGGAATTTTCGAGGAGCCTATATTATAGGCAAGAGGGAGCTAGGAGAGTCCAAATGAGGTGCGGTTTTCGGCCACGCGATCGTGATCGAACGCTCTAGGACATGGAGCAGAGTTAGGTGGGTTTTGGGCCAAATTGGAGGGGTGTTGGGCTGCAACACACACGAGGCCTTTTCGGTCCCTCGGTTAACCGTTGGAGTATCAAACGAAGTCCAAATGGTACGAAACTTGACAGGCGGTCTACCGGTAGTAAACCAAGGCCGCTTGGCAAGTCTCGGTCCAACCCGGAAATGTTTAATCCCCACACACGAAAGAAAGCTAGAAATGACCACGCGGAGGAGAACGAAGCGCCGAATGCAAAACGGACAACGGGGAAAATGCTCGAATGCATGAGACGAACACGTATGCAAATGCAATGCACATGATGACATGATATGAGATGCATGACAACGACAACAACACACGGAGGCAAAACCCGAACCCGAGAAAATAAAATAACTTAACGCCGGAAACGGCAAGAGTTGGAGTACAAATAGGGAAAGTTACATCCGGGGTGTTACAAATCCGGGGTGTTACAACACTCCACCACTACGAAAGGATCTCGTCCCGAGATCTAGGACTGAAAGAACGCCGGGTACTCAGAACGGAGGTGATCCTCGCGTTCCCAGGTAGCTTCACGGTCGGAGTGGTGTAACCACTTGACTTTGAGGAATTTGATTGACTTGTTGCGAGTCTTGCGTTCAGTCTCTTCAAGAATAGCAACTGGGTGCTCACGATAAGAGAGATCTTCTTAGAGCTTAATGTCCTCGAAGTTGACGGTGTGGTCAGGAGTCTTGAAGCACTTTCGAAGCTGAGAGACATGGAACACGTCATGAACATTTGCAAAGTTTGAAGGAAGCTCGAGTTGATAGGCGAGGTCGCCTCTCTTGCTAACGATCTTGAAAGGTCCCACGTATCTGGGGGCAAGCTTCCCTTTGATACCGAAGCGACGAGTACCTTTCATAGGAGAGACACGAAGGTAAACATGATCTCCAATCTCGAAAGCCAAATCACGGTGCTTACTATCATAGTAGCTCTTCTGGCGGGATTGGGCTGCTTTGAGGTTATCACGAATGACTTTGCACATTTCTTCTGCTTCTGTGATTAAGTCATTACCCAAAAGCTGACGTTCACCGGTTTCAGGCCAGTTGAGAGGGGTACGACACTTCCTGCCATACAGAATTTTAAATGGGGCTTTGCCCGAACTTGCTTGAAAACTGTTGTTGTAGGAGAATTCAGCATAAGGAAGACAATCCTCCCACTTCATGCCGAAGGAGATCACACAAGCCCTGAGCATATCTTCAAGAATCTGGTTAACACGCTCGGCTTAACCGCTTGTTTGACGATGGAAAGCTGTGCTGAAGCGGATGTTAGTGCCCATGGCCTTCTGGAAAGAATCCCAAAACTTCGAGGTAAAGATTCTGCCACGGTCTGAAGAGATCACTTGAGGAATACCGTGCAGAGAGACAATGCGAGAGGTATAGAGTTCCGCCAATTGAGCTGCAGTGATCGACTCTTTGATAGGCAGAAAGTGAGCCACTTTGGTGAGTTTGTCGATGACAACGAATATAGCATCATTGCCACGCTTGGACTTTGGAAACCCAGTCACGAAGTCCATTTCAATGTGGTCAAACTTCCATTCTGGAATGGCAAGAGGTTGGAGGAGACCAGCCGTCCTTTGGTGTTCTGCCTTCACTCTTCTGCAGACATCACATTCATTCACGAATTGAGCGATCTCGCGCTTCATTCGAGTCCACCAATAAGCTTGCTTGAGGTCCTGATACATCTTCGTGCTCCCAGGGTGGATGGAGAGGAGAGAATTGTGGGCCTCGTTCATGATCACTTTACGGAGGTCACCTTTGGGTACCATAATTCGATCCTCGAAGAAGAGAGTGTCCTTGTCATCAAGGAGGTAGCACTTGTACTTGGACTGACTCTTGGCAATCCCAATCTTCACCTTTTTCACCATAGCATCAAGAAGCTGGGCTTGGCGAATCTGGTCTTCTAAGGTAGGAGAGACTTGAAGGTTGGCGAGGAAACCTTGAGGAACAACTTGCAGATTAAGCTTGCGGAAAGCTTCACAAAGCTCGGGTTGATAAGGCTTGAGAATAAGACTGTTGTAGTAAGCCTTCCTGCTCAAAGCGTCAGCAATCACATTGGCCTTGCCTGGAGTATACTCAATACTCGGATTATACTCTTGAATCATTTCGACCCATCGAGTTTGCCTGAGGTTGAGATTAGGCTGAGTGAAGATGTACTTGAGACTCTTGTGATCAGTGAAAATGTCCACTTTTCTTCCCAATAGAAGATGTCTCCAAGTCAAAAGAGCATGCACAACTGCCGCCAACTCGAGATCATGAGTGGGGTAGTTCTTCTCATTAGGCTTCAACTGGCGAGATGTATAAGCAACAATTTTCTTCTCTTGCATCAATACTGCGCCAAGACCTTGGAGAGAGGCATCACAAAAGACCTCGTACGGCTTGGATTCATCAGGTGGAGCCAGAACTGGAGCAGTGATCAACTTCTCTTTCAAAGTGTTGAAAGCAATATCGCACTCCGGAGACCAAATGTACTTGACGTGCTTTTGAAGAAGATTAGAGAGAGGCTTCGCGATCTTAGAAAAGTTTTCAACAAATCTTCGGCAATAGCTTGCGAGACCGAGGAAGCTACGGAGTTGCTTCACGTTCTGAGGAGGTTCCCAATTCACAATTGCAGACACCTTCTCAGGATTCACGGCAATGCCCTTGGCAGAGATGATATGACCAAGATAAAGAACCTCATCGAGCCAAAATTCACACTTGGAGAACTTGGTGTAGAACTGATGTTCCCTGAGCTTATCAAGAACCAAACGCAAGTGCTTGGCATGATCTTCCTTATTGTTGGAGAAAACCAGAATGTCGTCGAGATAGACCAAAACGAAGTCATTGGTGTAGGCGTTGAAGATGAAGTTCATCATGCGAGAGAACGTCGGAGGAGCATTGGCAAGGCCAAAAGACATGACAGTGTATTCATATGAACCAAAGCTTGTTCTGAATGCTGTCTTGGGAATATCTTCTTCACGAATGCGAATCTGGTGATAACCCATACGGAGATCAAGCTTGGAGAATACTTGGGCACCTTTGAGTTGTTCGAACAGCTCATTGATGTTGGGAAGTGGGTATTTGTTCTTGATGGTCTTCTTGTTCACTGGACGGTAATCAACACAAAGTCGGTCCGTTCCATCCTTCTTCTTCACAAAAAGAACACCACAACCCCATGGAGAAGAACTAGGCCGGATGAGACCCATTTTCTCTTGCATATCGAGTTGCTTCTTCAGCTCCTTCAACTCTTCAGGTCCGAGCTTGTAAGGACGCTTGCACACAGGTTCCGTGCCGGGCTCAAGATCAATAACGAATTCAACTGGCCGGTGCGGAGGCATTCCTGGAGGCTCTTCTGGAAAGACGTCTTGATATTCGCAAACGGCTGGAATTTGAGAGATAGCATCCAATTCACCCTTCTCATTGAGAGAAAACAGACGGATAGTATCATCACGAGCGGCAAAGACAATTACATCCTCAGACGAATGAGTCAATTGAATCTGCCTGGCTGCACAATCAAGATGTGCCTTGTGCTTAGAAAGCCAATCCATTCCGAGAATAAGATCAATATCCGAGTTACCAAGAACCACCGGAGAAGAGAGAAACTTGTAATCGCCCAACGTGATAGAGACATCCGGGACGCAATTGTTAGAAGTCATTTGCTTGCCCGGAGACACAATCTTCAATGGAACAGGAATCCTTTTGGTCACAAAATCATGCTTGGCCACAAATGGAGTTGAAATAAAAGAAAGCGATGCACCAGTGTCAAAAAGAACTTTTGCAGGAACATCGTTAACAGGAAGGTTACCCATGATCACATCTGGTGAGTCCTCTGCCTGAGCTGCATTCAGCAAATTGACCTTGGCGTGCTTGGGTTTATGCTTGACTACAGCTGTACTTGTCGATCTGACAGGAGGAGGAGGAGGAAGACGCCTCTGGTTGAGACACTTGTTGGCATAGTGACCCTTATGTTGGCACTTGTTGCACGTGACCTCTGAAAGCGGACGGTGATATGGAGCACTCGATCTTGGATCTTGAGACGAAGTCTTGTTCTGAAAGCCAGGGTTGGGTGGGTGGGAAGAACCACTGCCACCTTTGCTCTTCTGCTGATACGGCTGATGGAACGGAGGAGGAGGAAGCCAAAACTTCTGCTGCTTGGCCACTTGAGTAGAGGAAGAAGGAGTAACATCTCTGACTCACTTCTTGGAAGCATCACACCTCAACTGAGTAGCCTCTTGCTTCAGTGGCATGTTGTAGAACTCATCGTATCTCAAGGGCTCAAAGAGAACAAGAGCTAGCTGAATTTCTTCTCTGAGACCACCCCTGAACTGGTATATCATGCTCTTCTCATCAGGGACGTCCTGCTTGGCAAAGCGGGCGAGCTTCTGGAACAACTTGTTGTAGTCATAGACAGACAAAGAGCCTTGCTTCAGATTGCGGAATTCCTCACGCTTGCTTTCAACCACGCTCTGCAGAATATGATGAGCTCGAAAATCTCGACGGAAATCATCCCAAGTGATAACACGTCCACCTCTAGAGTCCTTGTACTGCTGGAACCATTCTACAGCTTGATCTTTGAGTTGGAAGGAAGCGAACTTAACAAAGTCCTCAGGCCTGACGTTACTGCACTCGAAATGCTTGCACAGATCCACAAGCCAATCGTCAGCATCGGTTGCCTCAACACAATTGCTGAAAGTCTTTGGCCCGTTAGCAAGGAACTGGTTGAGTGTAGCAAAGTGAATCTAATTGCTGCCTTGATTCCCTTGACTACCTTGATTGCGCTCTTGAAGAATTTGCATGATCAGCTGTGTGTTTGCATTGGCTGCGGCCATCACAGCTTGCCATGCCTCCGGAGGAGGTGGAGGTGGTGGCGGATCAGGATTCGGAGTCGTGCGCGTTGGAGGAGCCATCCTGAAGAGGTTGACCACCATTAGCACATTGACAGATAAATATTGAAGCTGAATCCAACGGAATGAAAATTGCAACATATAGTCTTCACATCCGAACAAAATGAATGAATGCATTCCTCTTGAAATGGTCACATATCCATAAATTGAGAAGCCACGTAGAATTAAGGTAGAGAAATAAATCTACAAGGTACGGATCAAGAACGAATAATAGGTAAGAAATCCCAATCTGAAACCAATATCCGTGGAAGAAAAACTAGAGCTACTAGAATTCCCACCTATGAAACTCCCGAACCTTTCCGGTTATGCAATTAGGTGTTGGGGATACAGGGGAAGCATAATATCTCACCCAAACTAGCAATTCCTACATCCAGTTGTATCCATCCTTCAACACATAACCAAGAAACCTTCGGAAACCATCTACCTCAACCTTCGAAAAGCATCCGTTATACAAGTTATGGCGATACTCCCGAACTCCCGCCCCAGTACTGGGTGGCGTCGAGGTTATCTCACCAACGAACTGCATAAAAGAGATTTTCGATGTCGGCGTACTAAACTCAGGTATTCCAGAACTGCAACGATAAAATTATGATGAAAACACCTCAGAGCTCAACTCCCCGGGACACTTCCACTAAACCCCTGACAGGAGGCACCAAGACAATGTTCTCATCATAAAACTATCGGAACGATTCCAAGATACCCGCGTGATCCTAAAAAAAATTTAGTGAAATTTGAGAAGAGAAGAGAAAAAACTCTACGTCAGGATGCCTTACCAGAGCGATGAGGAGACTGGGAAGTAAAAAGAATCCCTAAACTCTCCGATATATAATTCCTAAAAGACTCAAAACATTTTTCTAGACACAACTCGGCCGCTAAAAACGATCAAGCAATGGGGCTCCTAAGGTCGGGGAAGGCTCTGATTACCAACTTATAACACCCTCGATGCGACTATAGCTCCCACGTGTCGAGGCACGACTTAGAGATATAATCGCATTGAAGGCATATGTCGCAAGTTAGTCAATCTTCACAAACATCCCATGTAATATAATAATAAAAGGGGAGATAACATAGTTGGCTTACACTCGCCACGTCAATCAGCTACGGCCAATTCATCCATTAACAGGTTCAAACAAGCATGGAAAAAATCCAAATGACAAACAGATCTCAGACTTGGTGAAATTAACAGTGAAATTGACACTTGTCTGGAATTTCAGATCATATAGCCCTCTTCGGAGCAACAAAACAACATGCTACAGGACCTGAACATGACAAAGAAATACATGGCATGGAGCTACTCAACAAGCCTAACAAAAGTCCCTTAGTGACCTTGAGCCAAAAGGGATCACAAAATATACTAACAAGCACACGAACATAGCAAAAACATAATCAGTTTTCAGACTTAGTGAAAACTGGGACATGCTGAAACATAACTCACGAAGGCATGTTTACGAGCTCGATGCACCCACCACGGTGCAAGTCATGGAAAGAAAAGCATACATCCTTCAAGAGGCACAAAATGCAAGCTAGACATGGCAAGAACAATGCATAGCATGCACGGATCAACTACAATAACATCGGCAAAATCGCAACAGTGACGATCTGCCCAGATTCACAAGAAGCAAAAGTAAGAGCTCGATTGACTCAAGATAGGTTGCTCCATAATTGCAAACAAAGACATGGATGGATAGAGCACTACCATATTAACAAAACTCCCTTACTGATCATCCTCAAAAGAGGCACGGATCACTAGGAAAACAACATGAACATGGTATCATGAGATAAACAAACCCAGGACTTAGTGAAATCACTAAGTCCCTGAAAACAGAATTAGCAAGTTGCACCACTTTGCAAGCTTGCACAAGTCACCACACACATCCTAAAAATACATGGGTGCACCTCTAAATATGACAAAACCCTTAACAAAACATGTGAATCTCACGGGCATATCATGCACACATTAATCATGGCAAAAATGACAAAAATGCCAACGAGTAACAGATCTGACAATTAACTCAAGTAGCCCCTCTTCTACAGCATTTCGGGCATCAAGATGAGCTCAAATGAAAATGATGCAATGGAATGAAATGATGTACCTCTGAGATGAACATTTTCTGAGATGAACATTTTGATATGCTATATGCCCAAATCGGAGCTAAGGATGCAAAGTTACGGGGCCCCGAACAGAGGCACTTGGATCTGCAATTTCGGGAGTTAGCAAAAAAAACACCTCCTAGGGTTACTGTAGCTGCCTCGGATCTGGATCGGGGCACGCCTCCCGAGAATCGCCGGATCCTCACCGGAGCTCGCGGCGGGCTGGTCGGCGACGACGGCGGCTAGGCGGCGCGGCAGGGCAGCGGGGCGGCGCGGTGGCGGCGCGGGGCGCGGCGGCTTGCTCCGGCGGCCGGCAATGGTGCTCACGGCGGCGCGGCGAGGCAAAGGCGGCCGGCGGCGGCTCGGGAGCTCCTCTCCTTGGAGCCTGGCACGGAGGGGCGGAGGGGAACGGGCCCCGCGGGCCAGAAGCGGGCCCCGCGGGCCGGCGGCGGCGGGAGGCGACGAAGTGGGCGCGGCGCCACGTGGCTTCGCGAGATTGGCCCGGGCGGATCGGGCGGACACGTCCGGCCGTCCGGATTTTTGTCCGGCGGCTGGAGGAGGAGGGGGACTAGGGTTTGATCCGAAATTTTCGAGGAGGACCTATATATTGGCATAGAGGGAGCTAGGAGAGTCCAAATGAGGTGCGGTTTTCGGCCACGCGATCGTGATCGAACGCTCTAGGACATGGAGCAGAGTTTGGTGGGTTTTGGGCCAAATTGGAGGGGTGTTGGGCTGCAACACACACGAGGCCTTTTCGGTCCCTTGGTTAACCGTTGGAGTATCAAACGAAGTCCAAATTGTACGAAACTTGACAGGCGGTCTACCGGTAGTAAACCAAGGCTGCTTGGTAAGTCTCGGTCCAACCCGGAAATGTTTAATCCCCACACACGAAAGAAAGCTAGAAATGACCACCGGAGGGGAACGAAGCGCCGGAATGCAAAACGGACAACGGGGAAAATGCTTGAATGCATGAGACGAACACGTATGCAAATGCAATGCACGTGATGACATGATATGAGATGCATGACAACGACAACAACACACGGAGGCAAAACCCGAACCCGAGAAAATAAAATAACTTAACGCCGAAAACGGCAAGAGTTGGAGTACAAATAGAGAAAGTTACATCCGGGGTGTTACAATGTACTTACGACCGGAAACAATTTCATTTGTATAATTGTATTTTTTAGCACTACCACTACAAAAAAATACACTTCTGTGATGATACGTGTTTGTCACAGTAGGTCGCTCTTTTTGTCATGCATGTACATCCATGACAAATTTATGAAAGAATCAAGATAGTCATACCTGTGCTGTCGTAGAAGTGTTCCATGACATTACCAAAATTATCATCACGGAAGTGTCCACTTCCATGACGATAAATCGCGCGTCACAGGAGTGCTTTCGTCAAGGGTGACCGACACGTGGCATCCACGGTAACGGAACGCCGTTAAGCTACCGGGTTGGGTTTTGAATCCGATAACCCATTAACAGCCCCGACCAATGGGGATTTTCCACGTGTAAAATCATCATTGGCTAGAGGAAACACGTGTTGGCTCATCATCGGGACAGATGTCATCCACTCACTGGACAGAAGGCGCCTATGATACGTCGACACGTGGCACGGCCCAACAAGTTTAAATGGGTCGGCCCAGCTAAAGGCCCACAAGATTTTGCGGACCATAATGGGCCGGCCCAGCTAAAGGCCCACGAGATTTTGCGGACCATAATGGGCTGGCCCAGCTAAAGGCCCACAAGATTTTGCAGGCCATAATGGGCTGGCCCAGGTAAAGGCCCACAAGATTTTTGTGTGCCATAATGGGTCGGCCCAGGTAAAGGCCCACAAGATTCTTGCAGGTCATAATGGGCCGGCCCAGGTAAAGGCCCACGAGATTTCGCCGACATTAATGGGCCGGCCCAGCTATAGGCCCACAAGATTTTGAGGACCCTAGTAGGCCGGCCCATTAACTGGCTGCCATGTTTTGGGCCAAATGCCGGCCCATATTTGATCTGGTCCATTAATAGCCTGCCACGCTCCGGGCCTAATAGTGGCCCATATGAGATCTGGCCCGTTAAAAGCCTACCACGTTCTGGGCCAAATTACGGCCCAGATCAGGTCCGGCCCTTTAAGAGGCTTTGGGCACAATTATGGCCCATATGAGATTCGGCCCGTCAACTGGACACTATGCTTTTGGGCCCACTTGCTAAAGGCCCACTTAGTAATTCGGCCTGATATTAGTTTTGGCCTGCTAAGGGCCCATTTAACATTTTGGCCCTGTATTAATTTCGTCCTGTTAAAAGCCCGTCATATAGTTGGGCCTAACTACGGCCCGGTTTGCATCCGGCCTGCTCGCAGCCGATAACTGATTGGGCCAAACAAGGACCCAGACAATTTTGGCCTATTAAAAGCCCGTGATTTGATTCGCACAATCATGGGTCGGGGTTCATTTCAGGCTGCTGCGTAACTAGTAGGAATTAAGAACAAACCTACTCTATACAATAAAGAAATTACGGCATAGTAACCAAGAATAAACATACACTACACAATAAAGGATTTAAGGTATATTACATCCACTGGGCATCAAAGTTCGCCACCAGTGATCATAAAGTGCAACGAAGACTGGGCACCATTGCAGCGTAACAAAATAATACTGAACCGAGACCACTTCCAAGATAGTTCAAGAAAGGTTAGCCTTGCGGGGGAACTGCTGCGCAAGCTGCTGAGCAAGGTTGTGAGACCGGCCTAGCATGTCGGTCATAGCTTCCAGGTGTAGTTGTTTAGCGATGAGGTTCTCATTGGTGTTCTCCGTGATCTTTCTTAGAGATAGGACTTCAAGTCGAAGTTGAGTTGCAGAATGCCTTTCTGCTAGAACTTGGGACTGAAGAAGTCGAACTGATTCAGACAACGAATTCTGTGAGCTTGTCTGACTGTTAGTCTCAAGTAACTTGAACACTGCATCAAGACAAGACTTTGGGGTTGTCTCGCTATCTTCAAGATGTTTTGCCTTCTTTGCTGCAATATATGTTGGGTTTGTCTCACAGCCTTCAGCAGACTTGTGCATGCCATCAGGCATATCACCCTGAAACAAAGCAGAGAGATGACAGGTTTTGCACGTGTATAAACAAAGATGATAACTGTTCTATCAATTCTATCCAATTTCAAATTATAAAATAAAGAGTATGTTCAAAATATCAATATCATAATTTGGCATTGTTCATAATGCGGGGAGCTTCACCACACTACTGGATTACCATGTCAACATAACAAGCATAGATGAAGGGCAAAGAAAATCATTGTATCTATTTTGGATAATGTGCATGGCATGTTGTTCATATCATCAGCCACATCAGTAAGATAAAACAGGAGATGACAAGGTGCAAACGTGGGCTGCTTCACCACACATTGGATTATTGATCGACAAAAACAAGCATACATATAGGAAGTATTAAGTAATGTGCATGGTATGAATAAGGAATTTGGTTTTACAAGTAAAACTTAGAACTTACGGTTCTTACGAACATGCATTTTGGTAGAAATAGCAAACTAAACAGCAGTAAACGATAGGGAGTATGAGCAAATTAAACAGCAGTTGAGGATAAAGGCTTTAGAAGGACTGACTTACATTAACAGTTAACACCGGCTTTATAATGCCCTTCTCCATGGCAAGGGAAGGATAACTCAAGAATTCCAGCACAGAATCTTCTTCATAAGCATTGCCTGTACTCTACATTTTGTAGAGAGTAATTACAGATATGATAATACTGGAAGGGGTAGAGGATAATGAAGATAAGATGCAGATTGATGCTACATAATCAACTACCAATCCCTGGAAGTACAAGCGTTACAGGACAAAATGTACTGACAAGAGCAATGGGCTACACTTCTGCACTGGCATTGTCTGTGTATTCTACTTGTTGGTAAGATTAAATATAGATCTGATCTTTTTTAGTAAATGGTGGGCGAGGGAGATAAGATGCAGAATGCTACAAAACGAACCAATCCCTCTTCCCATAATACAAGAGTGTTTTGAACACTAGTGTACTATACAAAACGTTCTTATATTATGGGACAGAGGGAGTAGCTGTTAATGTAAGTACAATGATAGACCACGTTCAGTCCTTACAAGAGGACTGCAGAGCTAAACCTCTTCAAAAGCATTGGGTTGATTCTAAATTTATGTAAGAGTCCATACGGATCTTATAATGTCCACCAAATGGACGATTACGAGGCTAACATGTGCAGTGATGCTACATAATCAAACAGCTATGAAAGTAAGTATGGTCATACAGGGCAAGAGGTACTCACAAGAGCAATGCAGTGTGCAGTATAGTTGCGAGATTCTGTGGTCCCTTGAGAATGAATGTTCTTCTGCTAACAGTTTTCGTACAAGTGAGACATTAAGGCAAATGCAGAAATGTAGTTCAAATTGTGGTCTGATATCATAGACAGTACCTTACGCTGCAGCCGAGACCAATGTGTAACAAGATTATTCCAGTCATCGTAGGATAAATGTAGCGCCGGAGACTTCACAGAAAATTCATTCAGAGGCTTGCCATCGAAGTGCGCTTGCCTCAGGTAGGAACGATACTTTATCAACGAGTGCTTGAAAAGCGCAACCAACCCTTGCTCGTCATCACAATCCAGTTTGCACCTCGCCTATTTAAAAGAATGAAATCTTTTGTCTTCTGTCAGCAGAAACATATGTAGTAATGACCATGAATAACATTAGTACATTACTTACGCGTCAGTTGCGGAGGAAGACTGGAAATTGTTCTGTGTCTGCGGTATAATCTTTCCATGAAGGAAAGATGCGCACAAAGTTCCTGACAACAACATAAGCTTCGTCTTCTAAACTGGGAAGAAATGGAACAGGGGTCCTATTTGCTGCAATTGGGGCTCTCTCTGGTTCGAAAAGGGATTTGGCAACTGGGTTTGGTGTACTCTTTGCTGGAATGGGGGTTTTGCGTCGTACAGCTGGTGCTATGTCAACTGGCATAATCATACTGTTTGCTGCAGTTGGGGTCTGCTGAGTTGGGGCATCAGAAATGACCAGTGTAGTAGGGCTAGAGTCTGCTAGAGTTGGGGTATTTTGTGGGTCAGGTGATATTGCAACTACACCTAATGGGCTATTTGATTTATCAGGTGCCACTACCCCAAATACTTTGCTTGTGCTCCTCCACGATCAGCAATCACCCTCTTCCTTTTGAACGTCTAATACACAAGAACAGCATTTGAATGGATAAATATGTTGGGGATCGTAGCAGAAATTCAAAATTTTCCTACGTGTCACCAAGATCTATCTATGGAGAAACCAGCAACGAGGGAAGGGGAGTGCATCTACATACCCTTGTAGATCGCTAAGCGGAAGCGCTCAAGAGAACGGGGTTGAAGGAGTCGTACTCGTCGTGATCCAAATCACCAGAGATCCTAGTGCCGAACGGACGGCACCTCCGCGTTCAAAACACGTACAGCCCGACGACGTCTCCCATGCCTTGATCCAGCAAGGAGAGAGGAAGAGGTTGAGGAAGACTCCATCCAGCAGCAGCACAACGGCGTGGTGGTGGTGGAGGAGCGTGGTACTCCAGCAGGGCTTCGCCAAGCACCGCAAGAGACGAGGAGGGAGAGGGGTAGGGCTGCGCCAAGAAGGAGAGAAACTCGTGTGTCTTGGGCAGCCCAAACCTCAAGTATATATAGGGGGAGGGGAGGGGCTGCGCCCCCACCTAGGGTTCCCTCCCTAGGGGTGGCGGCAGCCCCTAGATCCCATCTGGGTGGCGGCTAGGTGGAGGGGGAGAGGGAGGCGCACCAGGCATGGGCCCTATGGCCCATCTGCCCTTAGGGTTTGCCCCCCCCCCTCCTCCCCTTAGGCGCCTTGGGCCCTTATGGAGGGCGCACCAGCCCACCTGGGGCTGGTCCCCTCCCACACTTGGCCCATGCAGCCCTCCGGGGCTTGTGGCCCCACTAGGTGGACCCCCAGGACCCTCCCGGTGGTCCCGATACATTACCGGTAAACCCCGAAACTTTTCCGGTGACCAAAACAGGACTTCCCATATATAAATCTTTACCTCCGGACCATTCCGGAACTCCTCGTGACATCCGGGATCTCATCCGGGACTCCGAACAACATTCGATAACCACATACAAACTTCCTTTATAACCCTAGCGTCATCGAACCTTAAGTGTGTAGACCCTACGGGTTCGGGAACCATGCAGACATGACCGAGACGTTCTCCGGTCAATAAACAATAGCGGGATCTGGATACCCATGTTGGTTCCCACATGTTCCACGATGATCTCATCGGATGAACCACGATGTCGAGGATTCGATCAATCCCGTATACAATTCCCTTTGTCTAGCGGTACGATACTTGCCCGAGATTCGATCGTCGGTATCCCGATACCTTGTTCAATCTTGTTACTGGCAAGTCTCTTTACTCGTTCCGTAACACATCATCCCATGATCAACTCCTTGATCACATTGTGCACATTATGATGATGTCCTACCGAGTGGGCCCAGAGATACCTCTTCGTCACACGGAGTGACAAATCCCAGTCTCGATTCGTGCCAACCCAACAGACACTTTCGGAGATAACCGTAGTGCACCTTTATAGCCACCCAGTTACGTTGTGACGTTTGGCACACCCAAAGCACTCCTATGGTATCCAGGAGTTGCACAATCTCATGGTCTAAGGAAATGATACTTGACATTAGAAAAGCTTTAGCAAACGAACTACACGATCTTGTGCTAGGCTTAGGATTGGGTCTTGTCCATCACATCATTCTCCTAATGATGTGATCCCGTTATCAACGACATCCAATGTCCATGGTCAGGAAACCGCAACCATCTATTGATCAACGAGCTAGTCAACTAGAGGCTTACTAGGGACATGGTGTTGTCTATGTATCCACACATGTATCTGAGTTTCCTATCAATACAATTCTAGCATGGATAATAAACGATTATCATGAACAAGGAAATATAATAATAACCAATTTATTATTGCCTCTAGGGCATATTTCCAATAGTCTCCCACTTGCACTAGAGTCAATAATCCAGTTCACATCGATATGTGATTAACACTCAAGGTCACATCCCCATGTGACCAACACCCAAAGAGTTCTGGGTTTGATCATGTTATGCTTGTGAGAGAGGTTTCAGTCAACGGGTCTGCAACATTCAGATCCGTATGTACTTCGCAAATTTCTATGTCATCTTGTAGATGCAACTACTACGCTACATTTGGAGCCATTTCAAATAACTGTTCTACTTGGAGCTATTCCATTATACGTATCCGGTATCTCTACTCAGAGCTATCCGGATAGGTGTTAAGCTTGCATCGACGTAACTCTTTACGTCGAACTCTTTATCACCTCCATAACCGAGAAACATATCCTTATTCCCCTAAGGATAATCTAGACCACTATCTGGTGATCTACTCCTAGATTACCTTTGTACCCTCTTGCCAGATATGTGGCAAGGCACACATCAGGTGCGGTACTCAGCATGGCATACCGTATAGAGCCTATGACAAAAGCATAGGGGACGACCTTCGTCCTTCCTCTTTCTTCAGCCGCGGTCGAGCTTTAAGTCTTAACTTCATACCTTACAACTCAGGCAAGAACTCCTTCTTTGACTGATCCATCTTGAACACCTTCAAGATCATGTCAAGGTATGTGCTCATTTGAAAGTACCACTAAGCGTTTTGATCTATCCTTATAGATCTTGATGCTCAATGTTCAAGTAGCTTAATCCAGGCTTTCCATTGAAAAACACATTCCAAATAACCCTATATGCTTTCCAGAAATTCTACGTCATTTCTGATCAACAATATGTCAACAACATATACTCATCAGAAATTCTATAGTGCTTCCACTCACTTCTTTGGAAATACAAGTTTCTCATAAACTTTGTATACACCAAAAATCTTTGATCATCTCATCAAAGCATACATTCCAACTCCGAGATGTTTACTCCAGTCCTTAGAAGGATTGCTGGAGCTTTGCATACTTATTAGCATCTTTCAGGATTGACAAAACCTTCCGGTTGTATCACATACAACCTTTCTTCAAGAAAAACGTCGAGGAAACAATGTTTTGACATCCTATCTGCAAGATTTCATAAATAATGCAGTAATCGCTAATACAATTCCAACAGACTCTTAGCATCGCTACGAGTGAGAAAGTCTCATCGTAGTCAACTCCTTGAACTTGTCGAAAAACATCTTAACGATAAGTCGAGCTTTCTTAATGGTGATACTTACCATCATTGTCCGTCTTCCTTTTTAAAATCCATATGTACCTAACAGCCTTACAACCATCAAGTAGTTCTTCCAAAGTCTACACTTTGTTTTCATATATGGATCCTCTCTCGGATTATATGGCCTCGAGCCATTTTGGAATCCAGGCCCACCATCGCTTCTCCATAGCTCGTAGGTTCATTGTTGTCTAGCAACATGACTTCCAAGACAGGATTACGTACCACTCTGAAGTAGTACGCATCCTTGTCATCCCACGAGGTTTGGTAGTGACTTGATCTGAAGTTTCATGATCACTATCATAAGCTTCCACTTTAATTGGTGTAGGTGACATAGGAACAACTCCCTGTGCCCTGCCACACACTAGTTGAAGAGGCGGTTCAATAACCTCATCAAGTCTCCACCATCCTCCCACTCAATTCTTTCGAGAGAAACTTTTCCTCGAGAAAGGACCCGATTCTAGAAACAATCCCTTATTGCTTTCGGATCTGAGACAGGAGGTATACCCAACTGTTTTGGGTGTCCTATGAAGATGCATTTATCCGCTTTGGGTTCGAGCTTATCAGCCTGAAACTTTTTCACATGAGCGTCGCAGCCCCAAACTTTTAAGAAAGGACATCTTAGGTTTCTCTAAACCATAGTTCATACGGTGTCATCTCATCAGAATTACGTGGTGCCCTATTTAAAGTGAATGTGGTTGTCTCTAATGCCTAACCCATAAACTATCGTGGTAATTCGATAAGAGACATCATGGTATGCATCATATCCAATAGGGTGCAGTTATGATGTTTGGACACACCATCACACTATGGTGTTCCAGGCTGTATTAGTTGTGAAACAATTTCCACAATGTCTTAATTCTGTGCCAAACTCATAATTCAGATATTCATCTCTATGATCATATCATAGATCTTTTATCCTCTTGTCACGACGATCTTTCAACTTCACCCTGAAATTACTTGAACCTTTCAATAATTCAGACTCGTGATTCATCAAGTAAATATACTCAACATCTACTCAAATCATCTGTGAAGTAAGAACATAACGATATCCACTACACGCCTCAGCACTCATTGGACTGCACACATCAAAATGTATTACTTCCAACGAGTTGCTTTCTTGTTCCATCTTATTGAAAACGAGGCTTTTCAGTCATCTTGCCCATGTGGTATGATTTGCATGTCTCAAGTGATTCAAAAACAAGTGAGTCCAAACGATCCATCTGTATAGAGTTTCTTCATGCATATCTACCAACAAACATGGTTCGCATGTCTCAATCCTTTCAAAAATGAGTGAGTCCAAAGATCCATCAACATGGAGCTTCTTCATGCGTTTTATACCAATATGACTCAAATTGCAGTGCCACATTTGTGTGGTACTATTATTACTATCTTATACCTTTGGCATGAAAATGTGTATCACTACGATCGGGATGGTATTATTCAAATAAACAGAGTAACCATTATTCTCCTTAAATGAATAACCATATCGCGATAGACATAATCCAATCATGTCTATGCTCAACGCAAACACCAAATAACAATTATTTAGGTTTTAATACCAATCTCGATGGTAGAGGGAGCGTACGATATTTGATCAACCTTGGAAATACTTCCAACACATATCGTCATCTCACCTTTTAGCTAGTCTCCATTTATTCCATAGCTTTTTATTTCGAGTTTACTATCATTTAGCAACCGAACCGGTATCTAATACCATGGTGCTACTAGGAGTACTAGTAAAGTACACATTAACACAATGTATATCCAATATACTTCTATTGACTTTGCCAGCCTTCTCATCTACCAAGTATCTAGGGTAATTCTGCTCAAGTGGCTGTTCCCCTTATTACAGAAGCACTTAGTCTCGGGTTTGGGTTCAACCTTGGGTTTCTTCACTAGAGCAGCAGCTGATTTGCCATTTCATGAAGCATCCCTTTTTGCCCTTGCCCTTCTTGAAACTAGTGGTTTCACCAACCATCAACAATTGATGCTCCTTCTTGATTTCTACTTTTGTGGTGTCAAACATCGCGAATATCTCAAGGATCATCATATATGTCCCTGATATATTATAGTTCATCACGAAGCTCTAGCAGCTTGGTGGTAATGACTTCGGAGAAATATCACTATCTCATCTCGATTCAAAAGATTGTTGTACTCAGACAATCTGAGCACAAGCTCAACAATTGAGCTTTTCTCCCTTAGTTTGCAGGCTAAGAAAATCGTCGGAGGTCTTATACCTCTTGACGTGGGCACGAGCCTGAAATCCCAATTTCAGCCCTCGAAACATCTCATATGTTTCGCGACGTTTCGAAACGTCTTTGGTTCCTCAACTCTAAACCGTTTAACTGAACTATCACATAGTTATCAAAATGTGTATGTCAGATGTTCGCAACATCCACAGATGACGTTCGAGGTTCAGCACACTGAGCGGTGCATTAAGGACATAAGCCTTCTATGAAGCAATGAGGACAATCCTCAGTTTACGGACCTAGTCCGCATAATTGCTACTATCAACTTTCACCTAAATTTTCTCTAGGAACATATCTAAACAGTAGAACTAAAGCGCGAGCCACGACATAATTTGCGAAGACCTTTTGACTATGTTCAGGATAATTAAGTTCATCTTATGAACTCCCACTCAGATAGACATCCCTCTAGTCATCTAAGTGATTACATGATCCGAGTCAACTAGGCCGTGTCCGATCATCACGTGAGACGGACTAGTCATCATTGGTGAACATCTTCATGTTGATCGTATCTACCATACGACTCATGCTCGACCTTTTGGTCCTCCGTGTTCCGAGGCCATGTCTGTACATGCTAGGCTCGTCAAGTCAACCTAAGTGTTTCA
The DNA here is from genome assembly GCF_003073215.2 of Triticum urartu. Lineage (NCBI taxonomy): Eukaryota > Viridiplantae > Streptophyta > Magnoliopsida > Poales > Poaceae > Triticum > Triticum urartu. Next base: position 162,982,430 of record NC_053025.1, read on the forward strand.
CATGTGTCCCGAGGCCATGTCTGTACATGCTAGGCTCGTCAACACCCGTTGTATTCGAACGTTAGAATCTATCACACCCGATCATCACGTGGTGCTTCGAAACAACGAACCTTTGCAATGGTGCACAGTTAGGGGGAACACTTTCTTGAAATTTTAATGAGGGATCATCTTATTTACTACCGTTGTTCTAAGCAAATAAGATGCATAAACATGATAAACATCACATGCAATCAAATAGTGACATGATATGGCCATCATCACTTTGCTCCTCTTGATCTCCATCTTCGGGGCTCCATGATCATCATCATCACCGGCATGACACCATGATCTCCATCATCATGATCTCTATCATCGTGTCTTCATGAAGTTGTCTCACCAACTATTAGTTCTACTACTACAGCTAACGGTTAGCAATAAAGTAAAGTAATTACATGACGTTTATGTTGACACGCAGGTCATAAATAAATTAAGACAACTCCTATGGCTCCTGCCGGTTGTCATACTCATCGACATGCAAGTCGTGATTCCTATTACAAGAACATGATCAATCTCATACATCACATATATCATTCATCACATCCCTTTGGCCATATCACATCACATGGCATACCCTGCAAAAACAAGTTAGACGTCCTCTAATTGTTGGTTGCTTGTTTTACGTGGCTGCTATGGGTTTCTAGCAAGAATGTTTCTTACCTACGCAAAACCACAACGTGATATGCCAATTGCTATTTACCCTTCATAAGGACCCTTTTCATCGAATCCGTTCCGACTAAAGTGGGAGAGACTGGCACCCGCTAGCCACCTTATGCAACTAGTGCATCTCAGTCGGTGGAACCTGTCTCACGTAAGAGTACGTGTAAGGTCGGTCCGGGCCGCTTCATCCCACAATACCGTCGAAACAAGATTGGACTAGTAACGGTAAGCATATTGAACAAAATCAACGCCCACAACTACTTTGTGTTCTACTCGTGCATAGAATCTACGCAATAGACCTAGCTCTGATACCACTGTTGGGGATCGTAGCAGAAATTCAAAATTTTCCTATGTGTCACCAAGATCTATCTATGGAGAAACCAGCAATGAGGGAAGGGGAGTGCATCTACATACCCTTGTAGATCGCTAAGTGGAAGCGTTCAAGAGAACGGGGTTGAAGGAGTCGTACTCGTCGTGATCCAAATCACCGGAGATCCTAGTGCCGAACGGACGGCACCTCCGCGTTCAACACACGTACAGCCCGACGACGTCTCCCATGGCTTGATCCAGCAAGGAGAGAGGGAGAGGTTGAGGAAGACTCCATCCAGCAGCAGCACAACGGTGTGGTGGTGGTGGAGGAGCGTGGTACTCCAGCAGGGCTTCGCCAAGCACCGCAAGAGACGAGGAGGGAGAGGGGTAGGGCTGTGCCAAGAAGGAGAGGAACTCGTGTGTCTTGGGCAGCCCAAACCTCAAGTATATATAGGGGGGAGGGGAGGGGCTGCGCCCCCACCTAGGGTTCCCTCCCTAGGGGTGGAGGCAGCCCCCAGATCCCATCTGGGTGGCGGCCAGGTGGAGGGGGAGAGGGAGGCGCACCAGGCATGGGCCCTAAGGCCCATCTGCCCTTAGGGTTTGCCCCCCCTCCTCCCCTTAGGCGCCTTGGGCCCTTGTGGGGGGCGCACCAGCCCACCTGGGGCTGGTCCCCTCCCACACTTGGCCCATGCAGCCCTCCGGGGCTTGTGGCCCCACTTGGTGGACCCCCGGGACCCTCCCGGTGGTCCCGGTACGTTACCGATAAACCCCGAAACTTTTCCGGTGACCAAAACAGGACTTCCCATATATAAATCTTTACCTCCGGACCATTCCGGAACTCCTCGTGACGTCTGGGATCTCATCCGGGACTCCGAACAACATTCGGTAACCACATACAAACTTCCTTTATAACCCTAGCGTCATCGAACCTTAATTGTGTAGACCCTACGAGTTCGGGAACCATGCAGACATGACCGAGACGTTCTCCGGTCAATAACCAATAGCGGGATCTGGATACCCATGTTGGTTCCCACATGTTCCACGATGATCTCATCGGATGAACCACGATGTCGAGGATTCGATCAATCCCGTATACAATTCCCTTTGTCTAGCGGTACGATACTTGCCCGAGATTCGATCGTCGGTATCCCGATACCTTGTTCAATCTCGTTACCGGCAAGTCTCTTTACTCGTTCCGTAACACATCATCCCGTGATCAACTCCTTGATCACATTATGCACATTATGATGATGTCCTACCGAGTGGGCCCAGAGATACCTCTCCGTCACACAGAGTGACAAATCCCAGTCTCGATTCGTGCCAACCCAACAGACACTTTTGGAGATACCCGTAGTGCACCTTTATAGCCACCCAGTTACGTTGTGACGTTTGGCACACCCAAAGCACTCCTATGGTATCCGGGAGTTGCACAATCTCATGGTCTAAGGAAATGATACTTGACATTAGAAAAGCTTTAGCAAACGAACTACACGATCTTGTGGTAGGCTTAGGATTGGGTCTTGTCCATCACATCATTCTCCTAATGATGTGATCCCGTTATCAACGACATCCAATGTCCATGGTCAGGAAACCGCAACCATCTATTGATCAACGAGCTAGTCAACTAGAGGCTTACTAGGGACATGGTGTTGTCTATGTATCCACACATGTATCTGAGTTTCCTATCAATACAATTCTAGCATGGATAATAAAGGATTATCATGAACAAGGAAATATAATAATAACCAATTTATTATTGCCTCTAGGGCATATTTCCAACAAGATATGGTATGATGACAGATGGATATGTACTGAAAATGGATAGGCGGGGCGTATTCACATACACGATGTGTAAACTAAGCTAATGGCAGTTCAACAAAGTGGAAGCAATGCAAAGCATCAGTTGCAAGATATGTGCGAGCAATGTAACCTTGGAAAGTTAGAGCAAGTACCTTGATGGGTGAATAAGATATGGCATCTTCCTCTAACTCCTCCACTAGGGAGCTACATTGACTTAGGTCTCCCTCTATCTTAGAATCACTGTTAGGATCATATTCTGAGCATGAATATGTAGGTGGAGAGTGTTTGCATTGCATTGCATCCAGACTTGATTTCAGTCCCTTAATGCCAAGTTTGACAGCCATGGCATTGTTCTGCTTTATTCTTTTCATGCGCGCAAGCTCATAATCATTATGATGTTGTTCAGAATCTGAGATTCATGAAAACATAAAAAGTAGTCAGATTATCTATGGAATGCATCACGGTTTCAACTCGGAGAGTGTCTCCCTATAAACCCCTGCATATGCAAAGTTCACCTCCCCAACCGTGCTGACCAGACCACACACAGAGATACACACCCGAGCGGCGAACATGCATTTTCAAAACTAATTTAGGAACATTTAGCTGACCAATTAAACAACTTTGTTTTAATAATATCATATTCGTATTTGAACAACTAAGCTTGTTTAGCTTGATGGGTGGAGCAGTGTTATTATGACACGAAGCATGTATTCTGATCGTATAGTGATCATAAAAGGGGGAAACTCTAAGCATATATTTTTTAGCAAAAGAGGGTTTCCCCTCTTATTTCTATTAAAGAAACCACCACGGAACCAACATGATCAATTAAACCCTAAGCATGATCAATTAAACCGTATTATGGCTGTGCCATGGCAGATTTGAAGCTGCAAACCGGAGAAATGATATTTAGCATCCATTGTTTGCTTCGAACTAAGAACTAAATTCTAAGAGCTGAAAAGAAAGTAGAGTAACCAAGTTAAGATCTATTTTCTGGTTGAGATCAAAAAGTTGAGGAGATATGAAGTACCACCTCTCTTGCGGTGCCGTGTAGGCATCAGGGGTGCGATGGTTGTCGGTGGCATTGAAGTAGATATGCGATGGTAGACGGGTGCATCGGGGGATAAGCCCCGTTGCGGTGGAAGAGAAGGTCGTGTGAGCGGCCCCGGCAAAGAGGACGACGGCACCGATGAAGCGAGAGGACACGATGCAAGGCTATTGGTCCGTCGCCGTGGATGAGAAACGTCCATCTCTAGCAGTGGACGTCCCGGTCTTGGTAGGCGCTCTGACATGGTGGAGGACGGTGGCGATGGATGTGGTGGAGGACGGCGGCGATGGATGGGGTGGCGGACGGAGGCTGGTGTGGGAATGGGGTGTTCTAGCGCAGACGGTGTATGAATGGGAAAATGGAGGGAGAGGTACGGGGAACCATGTTTTTGGGGCGCGCCTGTCTGAAATATGGGAAAGTTACGAACTTATCCCCCGTTTCAAATTTGGACGTCTCGTCGGTTGGGGATAGGATGATAATCTCGCATCTCCCAAATATTTGCCGGTAACTATTTCGGGCGAGGAGAGGGTGTTTTGCCGCCCACGGTTGGCGCCCACGGTGTATGAATGGAGCTGACGGGTAGGGCGGTTGTGTCACGTCTGATGGAAGTTACACATATGCCCCTATTTAAAATATTAGCCTACATCTATTTCGGACGAGGAGAGGGTGTTTTTTGCCGCCCACCGTGTATGAATGGGGAATGGAGGGAGAAATAGAGGTCTTTCGAACGAGCTTGAATCAAATGAGTTTTGCCGCCCATGTTCAACGCCCACCATGTCGGAATGGGCTCAGAGGCGGTCGTGTCACGTCTAATTGAAGTTACTAACCTACCTATTTAGAGCTGTGGAAATCGGGCCGATGGATTGTCTGTGTAATGAGTAGACAGTAATTTCCATCTCCCAAACACTTGGCTTCGGGTATCCGATGTGGGAGTGGACATTTTGCTGTTTCTTTCGAATTTTGGGACAATAAGCATCCACATTTACCCTGGCAACTAAATTCGTATCCATTTTGTATTCCTATATGAATCTTTATAAATCATTCTATGTGTTTTTATATATCTTCAAAAGGACGAAAAGGATGTATTCCACTGTCATATATGAATACGGTTTACAAATGCTGATACTCAAATTCAGAAACTAGAATCCAGTTTAAGGTGAATTCGAATATTTGGAACACTTCATGTCCAACTCAAATGTCACACGCAGCATAATGTGTACTCCCATTTAGATATGTACACAAGCGATGTATCAAGATTCAAATACCGAGTCAATCAACCAAGAATGTACGGAACTAACAGACATATAAACACTTATAGAGTATATGGATCAATAATATCAACTAACATACATAAGCCAGGCCGATGTACTTTTTTTTGGCTACAACAGCATCCTTTTTTTAGCCAGCATCTTGGCCCTTTCCGATGCATGCCACTTATGGTCCATCTATACTACTATTGTTGAATGCACATTCAGCCCGATTGGCATATTTGTAGGTCTGGCACAACAATCCAAATGAAATGTCTCTGAGTCTTATCAATTAATACAGACTTGTGCTCAAATAAAATTACAAATAAAAAAATAAAAAAACAATTATTACATGATCTCTAAAACAAATGGTTTGATTGATTACATGAACAGACAACACAAAGGTTATTCAACTATGGAAAGAACATTTCACCTATGATTTACCAAGTAGGAATTTAATTTCCTTTTTTCCTTCAGGACCTTAACAATCTGGCCAGTCTCAGCTTGCTTCGTTTTGAAATCCACCAAATATTTAATGGTTGTCTTGAGTACTGCTTGTGATTGTGTTGTTTGCTTCCTCAACATGTCAACTTCATCTCTAAGTGCAGAAGCAGAATCTCTTTCTACCACTAGTTTAGCCTTTAGAGCATCAGCAGTTGGCAATTCATAATGCACAATTGGGCCGGTGCCATTGCTGTGGGATGATGCAACGTCCATGGAGACCTCGCTCTTTGATCTTGGGCTAACCTGTTTTGCCATTAAAGTTCCGATTGGATTCAGAAAAGTTGAAGTTAGCAAAACATCTCAACTGGGAGTTATAACAGCAAACCAGTTAAACAAACAAGGAATTAAAGAGTTTCAATTGGATGCTAAAAGTAGTTATTAACATCATTGTAACCCGTTGTTGCAGTAGCAAAGCAGTTAAACAAACAAGTAGATATTTAAGTTAAGGCAAACAGGTAATTCTTAACAGTAAGTATCAAACACATAGATAGGCGCAGTCTACAATATGATTAACAGGCTGTGCCATTATGTAATCAGTAGCAAACTAAATTAAGCCAAGCAACGTAATTGAACAATTTTGCAATATGTGGCTAACTAAAATTCCGAGAAGCAGGTAATTGAACTTACGCTAGTTCTTTGTACAGGCACACTGCAACTTCTTTTTCGCTTACAAGGTTGTACGAAGGAGTCCATGGCATCAATTGCTTGGATACGCAGTCCCAATACTTCTTTCTTCCCACACTGCATGGGTAAGTCGAATGGTTAATCTGGTAAGATGGTGCGTCCTTGATATGTTATATGAGGACGTGTAGTCAGACTAGTTGTAGCCAAACACATCACACTGGCTTTTACTGTGTATTTCATGCGATTACTTTTGGCATATCGAGATCTAAGCAATCTACAATAGGATGAAAAGACTGGCATCCTTCACATTATTGGCGAACTCAGTTCATAGAAACAAGCAATTCAACCATTCTGTGGGTAAATCAAAAGCGCCACTAGAATATTTTTCACAATCCAATCATACACGCAAAAAGGGGCGATGCCACCATAGGGGCTGGTATGGGCGGCCGCCTCAGGTGGCTGGAAAGTGTGCACCTAGTTTGAGTGGTCCAGGTTGGCCCATGCTAGTTTTGTTCATCCCAACGCACGAGCAGGCAATCTAAAAAATGAAGAAAAATGTTTCAATTTGGATGGGCCAATAACATAAGTGCAAGGCAGGCCCTATAGCAGGCTCGCGGCCCAAACGAGCGCCTCCCATATCGATCGACACAGGAAAAATCCCAATTCATTCGCTCCAGCCTCCAGTTTGGTTCGCTCCTAACCTAGCCGCCGCTGGACAGACCGACACAGCACTTCCTCGCGCCCTCGTTGGAGTGCGGTCGCTGGGCTTCAAGCGAACGGAAGGACAAGAAGATGAAGATCCAATCCTGGGTGTAGCCTGCGTGGGAGGCAGCGGCGGCAGCACGGGCATGGCATCGAGCTTGCGCAAATGGACAGTCGCAGCTTGCAAGAGTAGCATGCGCAACGAGCAGGTACATCACATCCCTGATTATATCTAATTCAACTCTTCAATTTCTGGCCAATAGTTAAACCTGACGGTGTTGTCAAACTGCTTGTATGTAGGGAATCTATGAGAAAATGAAACCAATTTCTACTTATTTTATAACTCCCCCAATCAATACTGAACTGATTGAATCTGATGTATCTAATCAAGTTTCTGGTGCAAACATACAAGCTCATGTTGTTCTTGAGCCTGAAGTGTCTAATGAACAGACTGCTAATGAAGGATTTGATGCAAACATTTTACATGCTCCTGGTGATGAACATATAGTGTCTAATGAGGGATCTAATGCAAGCATTTTGCAAGCTCATTGAAGGATTTAGTGTCTAATGATGATCTACTATGTTGAGAGAGATAGAGATTTGCACGCATTGATGACAAGCAAATTATAGTGCATTTTCATAGCTTGAGGAAACGTCGAGGCCATCTACCAGAAAGTCCCCGTATCATGACAACATAGCATAAATACTTTTCTAATCTGTTGTTTCAAACTATTGGCATACTTGTGCAGGATAGATATATTGATATGCAGTTTGCGCACTGGCTATACGTGCAATTACACTTTGATATTTTCAGCCAGAGAACGAATAATTCAAGCAGGTATAGACCATGTTTGTAGTCCTTGTACACCATGTTGCATTTTGTGTTTTTTGGTGCTTGCATCATTTAGTGTTTATAATCTGAACTACTTTGGATCATTAGCTGGTTTTCAAAGTGCATGTAGCTTCACATTTCTCAAGTTATGTTGATTTCCGGAGTGCAAGTGCCTTCGTATTTTTTAAGTTAAATGTTCGCCGCTGGTAACTTGAATTCGTGGATCAGCCACTGCACACAAATCATACACGAATGCCAGTACGAATTAAATGAAATGCAAGGACTTTACGCTAGCTCGTTGTACAGGCTCACTGCAGCTCTGCTTGCGCTTGGGATGTTCCATGTACAAGTCCATGTTACCACTTGCTTGGATGTGCAGGCCTTGTGCTCCTTGCATCCCCATCTGCATTTTTGACACGGCGAATGGTTGATCAAATAAGAGGAATCGACCTTGATGTTGTACCGGAGGACAGATACTTACAAGGTTATACGGGTGTGCAGGATGTGTACCAGATCCCGTAGCGCCATCATGCTTCGCTAAAATATGGATTTGCTTGTTTCAGATGATATCTCCATAAGAAATAAGAGTTAAGGCCAGAGTTGCATAGGCGTGTAAGCTAAGAGAGCAGTGAAAGGATATCCAAACATCGTCGGAATAGTACACAAGGGAGTGATGTGTGGATACCTATTTCGGGCCGGCGTTTGGGCATGCTCGCCTAGCTAGAGTGCGGGTCACTTAAGAGCCGTTGAGGGTGATGCGCTGGCATTGGCTGGCCGCGCACGGATGCAGATCTTGAGTGGCAGTGGAGCGCTACGATGCAGTGGACGAGACCTTTGGTGAAGCCCCAACGGCCTTGCGGGGCAGAGGTGCGACGATGTGCTCGGTGAAGTAGCCCCGGTGAGCTGGGAGACGGCGTCGGTGAAGCGCACCTGATACGGTGGAACTCGGTGTCTGTGAGGCACGTCGGTTGCGGCGGCCGACGTTGTTGGTGGACCACCCGGTGTGGTGGACGAGGGCGTAGATGAGGTAGCTCCGGTGCGGTGGTGAAGCGCGACCGTCGTCTTCGTCGTCGTCGTCCGGCACAGAGGTGGGGAACGATGGGGAAAGAGACGAGACGAGGGGTGATTCAAGGATTGGCGGCGAATTAGGGATTTGAGCAATCTGGGGCGGAAGCGGACGGTGGAGAAGAGAGATTTTGCAGGGCTGGAATTGGGGCCGCCAGATATTTTAATCCGAAATGTGGAAGCGCGAACTTATATTGTCGTCGTCCTTTTTTTAGGGGGGGTGGGTGGCTGGGTGCTACGCGTCCGTCTGACACACGCGACCACCCCGACAGGACTATGCTTCGGTGCCTTAAGGCACCGAAGCAGCGTCCACCCCGACACGACCCTGGTTTGCCTGGTGTGCCTACATTTGAGAATGCAAACGAATCTTCTTTCATTTGCAAACGAATCTGTATGTATTACCATGCCCGTGTGTTTCCTTGCAATAATTAGTCATTCGAAACGAGATACTCCATCCGTTCACTTTTGTAAGTCATTTCAGACAACTTAAAATGAACTATTTTGCACATTGTCTGAAATGTCTTCAAGGTCTTATAAAAGTGAACAGAGGGAGTACTATAAATTAATTAATGAGGAGTTATTTGAAAAAAAAATTGAAACGGTACCCACGCTAACGTGGATTAGAGTGTGTGTCACATAATTAGTTATTTGAATTAGAGTGTGTGTCACGTAGTTAGTTATTTGAATTAGAGTGTGTGTCACGTAGCGATCTCCAATTCTAACGTGGATTTCGCATTTCACTGTATCCACGCTACTTTTTTAATACAAATTCATATGTATATGATGAACACCATGATAGTGAGAAAACTTTTGGATGGATTCAAACATATGACCTACAAAATAGCACAACAAACTGAGTCTATGTCAACTTTTCGAAACTTAGTATGGCACGAATTTGAAATAATTACCCGTTTGCCTGGTCCTCGGTTCAAATCTTACAATGTACATCGAATTGAAACATCGATATTAAGTCTCGTACTATGTACATTCAAATGTTGTTTTTAGCCCCCCCCCCCCCCGCACAAACGCTACATACTTCCTGTATCGTTCAATCTTCCTCTCCTAACCACCTTAGGAAGCTATCGGTTTCCAACACACGTTCATTCTTTCTCTCCATGTTTCGATATCTAAGTCTCTCAACTACACAACCCCTTCTTCCACGCTGTTACCAAATGTATTTACCTCACACACCCGCCATTGCACCCCATGCCGAGCTCTCCCCCCCCCCTCTCCCTCTCACCCTCTCGCGCTAAATACATGCATTGCCTATCTAGCCCCCCAACCTCTCATGCATGCGCACGCACGCATGTTGTATATCTAGGTCACTCCCTCGAGACTGTCTCACTCTTTCTTCCGCATGGCGGGCCACACTCGCTCAATCTCGCTCTCTTTATCTGAGTCTCGTTTAACCTCGTTTCTTTCAAACACAAATGATATATCTCCCTGTTCGGGCCTCGATCGACACACTCTATACTCTCTCACGCAGATGGTCTATCTAGGTCAGTCCATCCAAGCCGCCACCACTCTTTCCACCTCATGGTGGGCCAGGCTCACTCAATCTCTCTCTCTCTCCGTATGTCTCGATTGACCTTGCTCTTTCTCGGACAAAAACGATATATCACCATGTTTGAGCCCAATTCGACCTATTCACATTGTATACTCTCTCACGCACATCGTCTATCTAGGTCACTCTCTCCAACCCGTCTCACTCTTTCGATCGCACGGCGACCCTATGTGATCGGTTGACCTTGCTTCCTCCCACGCACAAAATATATCTACACGTCTGTGACTGGATCATCTCTCAAGCTCTATCTTACAGCCCTCACCCTTGCCAAAAAGCTCAATCGTACAATATCTCTCCAGAGCATATATATTGGTTCAATGAATGTCGGACCACACTCACTTTGTCTCTCTATCTATATGTCTCTCGATTGACCTCGCTTTCTCACACCGTATCTTCCACGCGTTGAAGCTACTACCTCTCCATCCCTCGCAAAGCCGGAGCTATTTACATTGTGAGGGGCACTCCAACCTTGGATTAATTTGTGTAGGCATTTATTCCAGTCGGTTTAGATTATATTTTCGTAGCATTCGGCCCACAACTACTCCAATCACCGTAGCTGGTAATTAAGCTACGGGGAGCACCTAATATGAGCACCGGGGAGCCGTTGGATCGAAGATGCAGCGGCACACACGAGGCCTGAATGTTTTATTTGCAAAAAAACCTTTGGAGAGTTTGGAAATTGCGCATAATTACAAAGACTACTCCCAAGCAATTGGATCTCACTTCTAACGGTGTAAAAACTCGTATCACCGTAGTATCTAAGCTGCGGGGTGGATGTGATATTCTATGTCGCTGTCATTTTTGTTCGTAAACTTGCAAAAAACGTGTAACTCGTGCCGTTACTTGTCTAACCGCGCAAAGTGTTTGTTCAAAAAAACCATCCTACACTGAAATATCGGAACAACACACTGGGGTCCCACTTGTCATTAATCAAATTTGGACCTAAAACTAACAAAACTGAAAGACGAGATTCGAACTAGCAACCTGGACTACAAAGCGTAAGTCGATAGCCTGAAAAAACGAACGGTTGTTGGCTTTGTCCCATAACTTGATTTTATACAGTACTTGCGTTGAGTAGAGTAGAGGGAGTGCCTCGTCAACACGTGCATGACCGTTATCTCACTTACTGGTGGGTCCCAGGTCTGCGATCTCAATCTCTCTTCTCTCCATCGTCTAACCTTTGCACGGGCACACACGAAGAGAGGCGGTAGCTTGCCGTGGTGTTATTACAACTAAAAAAACTTGGAAAATAGAAGAATCGCCTAGAACAAGAGACGTTGTGGCTGGTCGAGACGGAGCTAACCACATCTATCCTCCGTGCCACGTTTGCATGATGAAGTTGTGTGACTAGTGGGCTATTTTCAACCGACTAGCTGGGTCCCGAGGTTGAACCATAGGTACTACGTCTGATACAGTATATTTTTACACGCACATTTTTCCTCCGTGCCGAGACGTGGCACACCCTACTGCGCGGTTTCGGGGTCCTCCCGGGTGGTGTATGCATATATTCTTCCTAACGTGGGACGCCCTACCACGCGTTTTCTAGGTCCTCCTCGGTCGTAGCGCCGAAGCAAGTAAATGAGTCGTCAAATCACGAAAGACCACCTTTCCCGCCGAGTACATCAGTGAAGCAGGGTGGCTAGCTAGTTGGGCTAGTTCGACCGATTAGCTAGGCCGCCGCCACATTTGTTTTTTCACCCCTTTTTTATCTACTTGCCGGCAGGTAAATTTAAATATCCACCACGGCGTTGCTCTGGTGTTTGGGTGCGGCAAGATTTTTAATTTTTTTGATTGACGGGAGCAGGTGCGGCAGGATTTTTAATTTTTTGATTGACGGGAGCAGGCGCGGCAGCAATTAGTGATGATGACTCCGCATGTACCCACTGCTCCCTGATGTGAGAAGTCGTCGACTGGTGTTTTACCGTGGTGAAAACCAAAAGATTCCCCGCTCCCTCCGCCTTCCCGTAGATTGCATTGCCTTTCAGCCGTTTCGCCCCCTTTGCTTCCACTCCCCATTGCTTCTACCTGGTGCCATGGCAGCGTAGCAGATCACGGAGTCCGAGGTGAGGCTCCTGACACAGGAGCTCCATGCCAAGGATGCGGAGCTCAGGGCCAAGGACGTGGAGCTTCATGAGCTCAAGGAGGAGAGGAGTGCCATGCTCCTCCATTATGTGCGGGGGTTCACAGAGCTTCAAAAGTGGCAGGCATCCACCACAAAGATGCTCGAGGCGTCGGCGGCATTGCTGCAGAAAGCGGGAGATACGATAGGCCGTCAGGGGATCCGGCTGGAGCGTGAGCGGGCCGATCGTGACGAGGTCCAGGATCGCCTCAGCCACTTGGTGAACCAAGTTGCCACGCACGTGTTGCGGCGGCGCGATGCCTACCATCGTGCCAGCGCGACGATGCCGGCCGTCGGGCTAAACCCGTTCGACCACCCGGTCGACTTTAACGAGTTGCGGCTTCCTGACCTGGTCTCCTTCTTCACCTATATCTCCGAGGAGCTGAGTCGTCTTCGCACGATGGTGGGGGCTGAGCTGGACAAGGAGGGGTTGCGGGCTGCCGTTGCAGTTGCTGGGCGAATCCTTTCAGGGCTCCGTCACCGAAATCCATTCGTGCCATTGGACGCCGTCTTTGACGAGCTGGCTCCCGTCGACCGGGAGCGGGCTCTGGCCGTTGCACCCTGCATCACCAACTTGTGCGCCTCGAGAAGCAGAGGGGCTTCGGTGGTGTTTAGGCGCCCTCTGCATGGGCATGTCCATGTCTCAACGCAACATGACCGTTGTATCAAACTCAGACGGTGCAGATCAGTCACTGTAGCACAAAGTGTGTGTGTGTGTGTGTGTGTTTTGTTGCATTCTCATCTCAATATAGTTGTTTCCTCTTCGTGTATTTTTGTCAACCTACTAGTGTGGACTCATGCACCCTTCATGCACTCTGCCAAACACCCAAAAGTGGGCCGAGAAGGGAACTTTTGCTCCCATACCGTGCACCCTTCATACACCCTACCTAACACTATTCGTGCTTCATATGGTTCATGTTTCATGGAGTACTGTAGCACCGTACTCTCCATGCATTGTGGACCTAGTTCTTTTAACATTGATCTCACCGTCCATTCTCGACTGGACAGTCAAAAACGTGGTACTATGTTACATATAGGAGTAGTTGACATGCGCACAACATCAGTTGTTATCGTCATATCTTACTACACTAGCAACAAGATTGTGTAGTACTGACGTATGAACCACTGCACCTGCCTAGTAGTAGGAGCACTGTGTATGTTCAAGTGGCGGCCGTGTTTCGCACTCCTCCATCGTAAGAGTGGAAACGCTTGCTGTAATCATTTTTTTTCTTCTGAAAAACAGTGGACACGCTCTACCGTGCAGATCCTCCTCCAGCAATGCACTAAATTACTCACTTTCGCCGACGTGTGGGACAGCCAGCATCGGGGTCCACCAGCCATGCACTAAATTACTCCGTAGTAGAGTGAAGGTAGACTACCCCGATCGAAGCGCCGCAGTAATGCCCAATGAGCCGTCAAATCACAAAAACCCCTCCTTTCCAGCAGTAAGTTGGACAGACGAAGCAACCATCATTTCACTCTTCTCTCTCAGCTTCCTCTCTACCCAACCCTCGCTTCTGCCTCATCTTGTTCCTCATTTCTTCAAGAAAACCCCGACCTGCTTCTACCATTGTTCTTCTCTCCCAAAGAAGGAAAGGTGAGTGCATCAATGGTGTTGATTCTGGCCAAGGCCTGGTCTTGCAACCCCGAGACTGATCCTATAACTCCCTCTCTTTTCTTCTTTTTGGTTTGTGATTATGGTTTCTTTTCTTTTATTTCTATTTGACAGTTTCTTGATGGACGTTGGAGCACCGGCCGAAGTGATGTCTATGGCTCCAGCCAAAACCGTCGAGGCTCATGGTACGAAGAAGCACAAGCACCCCGCCGAGACTACCGCAGACAAGCTCAAAGCCATCGCCCTGTCCAAGCCCCCCTCTCCGGGATCCCTCATTAAGCAAGTCCAGGTAATATCTCTTCTTGACGATCTTTTTCTCGATCTTGATCGTGTTTTTTCATCTAACACGCAGTACTAGTACTAGTAGTACAACTTTCTGGGTGATCTTGCATGTGATTTTTGTGTGCCAAATGACGGTTCTAAATTCCTCTTTTGACCAAAACATGCGAGAGGTTAACACTGATTTCTTATAGATTACTTTCAACTACTCCCTCTGTCCCAAATTTCTTGTCTTAGATTTGTCTAGATACAGATGTATCTAATACTAAAATGTGACTTGATACATCCGTATCTAGACAAATCTAAGACAAGAATTTTGGGACGGAGGGAGTACTTTATGAACATCAATGCTACCTTTTAAGAGGGTATATTTGCCTCAGTAACTTGTGTTATGGATATTGCATGTAATCCCTCTGCTCTCATGCCTTTGAAGACATATTCTAGTGTCTTTGTTCACTCATTTCTGTGCGTATATGTAGTCATATATGGAGTATAATATCGAAAATCATCTTATATTTCTGAATGGAGGTAGTAATAAAATATGGTTTCTGTTTGAATTAGAACCAGGTCCGCGGTGGAGATGAAGTTATCAAAGTCATGCCGTGTGAACTGGAAGGCCTGATGATGAGTTCTACTGCTGAACTATCCAGCTGATGTGTCCTTGTCGCCACGTGTCCTGAACTAGTGTTTTCATGCAGCATTGTTGCCATGCGTGTTCTCGAGGCTGTACTTGACCACAACAATTTCCTGGTTGTGCCTTCGATTACGAAGGGTGTGGTTCTAGTAAAGCTTCCCAACAAATCTGATGCGGCATGTCTTCATCATCATGTTTATGAGTGGAAAGACCACTCTCTTAGGTTCTCCAAGGTTGACAAGATGGTGACGGTGCATGTAGACATCTCACACGAAGTCCATGGCCTAGTCAGTTATGTGGGGTTCATCCCATAGGTAGGTGGCAAAAAATAGTCTGCAGAGTTTAGTTAGTGCAACTTTGCTTATCTGTAGTAAGTACTATTGTTCAGTACTTGATTTGTGTTTGTGAACCCTGTATTGTTTATTAGTACTGCCGCTTTTGGTGTGTGGTCAGTCCTGAGAATGGTCTATGTTAATGTCTGTCCACTCAATTCAGTATGTATATTTTGAAGTATCCATATCATATTTTTTGTGAGGACGGTCTATCAATTATGGTTACACTCCAATATCTGTATGCATTGCAGGGATTATCGCACCCACAGGATTTTCAGCCCCATGGATGTTCGGTCCATACGATTTGTCACGGCCTTTGGACTGTCCTGCTTGTGGGAGTAGGCGGGGACCCTGCATGCCACGCGTAGTTGGACGATCAATCTTCTATTTAGTACTTCAACATAGTGATTTCCTGGTAAGGATTCACTCATGTCACATCAAGTAAATCTTATTGATTTACTGTCTAAATCTTATTGATTTAATGTCATGTTTTCTTTCTTTTCCTGCAATTTTACGATGTAGGTTTTACCATGTGACATTCATCACAGAATAAACCGTTTGGTTTGCTCTACGATGGCTATTTTTCCAGGTTTCACTTCTTATGTCGTGTCAGTAACGAAGGCACTGTCCATCACTTATATTACTGGAAAAAATTGGATCAGTCTGTTGTCTGAGTACAAGCTGAATCCATATGATGAACTGCAGTTTGGTTTAACAAAAACGCCACAATTAGTCCTTCTCGCGTTTAAAAGAAATGACGAAAAAAACTGGATCATGGTCATGGACCCTAGTCAAGTTAGAAAGCTGATCATAGAAGACCAGACATGATCGCCGTTGTCTCGCATAGATCGAGCACCAACAGTTGCTCTAGCACTGACAGCGGCAGCAGCTCAGTCTGATCCAGCTGAGGATTGGGCACCAACCGCGTCAGCGAATCAGTCTGATCTACCGGAGGATCGGGCATCGACACTGGAACTGGCACCTGCTCCGACACCGGCACCAGCTCTACAAGGAGCACCATCTCCGGCAACAGCAGTGGCTTCAGCACCTGCACCAACACTTGCACTTGCATCTGCTCCGGCCCGTGCAGTTTCACCGGCAATAGACTGGGCTGTAGTTCGCACTTCATATACCAGAGTCCTTACAAAAACCGACGTTTCCACCTTGGTAAGCATTGGCTGCCCAAGTGCTTCGTTCTTTTTTTCTTTCCATGTTGTTTCACATGATTCACTGTGTTGATCTAACTGTTTGGGTATGTCTTCTTGTTTGCAAACAGAGAATTC